>NC_045551.1:8403828-8628751 GCF_009769535.1 Thamnophis elegans
TGGTTCAAAATTTGGAACCTCTTCTGTAGGTGTGGCCTGCTTTCCGGGTCCACTGGTGGAACCTCTTCTAACGGTTCAGTAGATTGACGAACCGGTTCTACCGAATAGGTGCGAACTGGTAGGAACCCACCTCTGTGCTGAAACTAAAAAATAAAGATTAAGGATCCCAGGGAGGAGTATAAAGAGTGAACTAAAAGGGTAGGGCAAAGCTTATCGCAAGGAATGCCAGGGGTAACAGAATCGAAGGAGAAGTGTAGCTATTTCAATCCATTTCAATCAGTGTGACCAAAAATACAGTTGAAATCAGAAAGTGCTGTGTAAGGAAACTAAAGTGCTAGTTTAGAAACTAAAACTAACAAAACTTGTTGGTCCAAGGTCTCGAGGGTTACCAAAAGACAGAAGAACAACCACAGATGTCAGGTGGTCGGCCTTGAGTGCTCACATATTTAAAATATGAGTCATTGTAATTTAAAGTTTCATGCAGAAATCCTGAGGAAAGGGTCCCTGCCTTCTTATTGTCAGGAAACAAGGCGGAGGGGAGAGATGGCAATCCTCTCAAGGTTTGGAAAGAAAAAATGGAAGCAGGAACGCTGGGGAAAAAGCGTAGTAGAAGGGAAGTCTGCTAAATTGTCTGTGGACAACTTACCAGCCAGGTGAAAAAGGATAAGAAAAATGGGGCGGGGAGGGAAGGAAAGTAGGAAAGCCACAGGAAATATATGAAACTGACAGTAAGACGAGGCCCAGAAAATTAAGGGACTCAGACTTCGGGATTGGGAGAAGCGGCTTTACCTGGCCAGCAAGCGGGGCAGGTGAAGACCAGGATGCAAGGAGAACTTGGGTCATTGTGGCCGCAGGCAAGCAGGTGGTGGGACGGGGTTCACCGACAAATGCATGCTCGATAAAAGCACACACGACGAAACAGCGGTGAGAAAACTGCGAGGTCAAAATCGCGAGGGAATGAGCGCAGAAGCGCGCCGACAACAGCACGCCGACAAAAGCGCACCTTCAACAAACAAGTAATAGCAACCTAATAACCCTTTCCCTAACCCGAAACCTAACCCGAAACCTAACCCGAAACCTAAGCCTGAACCTAACCCTAACCCTAAACCTGAACCTAACCCTAAACCTGAACCTAACCCTGAACCTAACCCTGAACCTAACCCTGAACCTAACCTTGAACCTAACCCTGAACCTAACCCTGAACCTAACCCTGAACCTAACCCTAACCCTAACCCTGAACCTAACCCTAAACCTAACCCTGAATCTAACCCTAACCCTAACCCTAACCCTAATCCTAAACCTAACCCGAACCTAACCCGAACCTAACCCTGAACTTAACCCCGAACCTAACCCTGAACCTAACCCTGAAGCTAACCCCGGACCTAACCCTGAACCTAACCCTGAACCTAACCCTAAACCTAACCTGAACCTAACCCTAAACCTAACCCTGAACCTAACCCTGAACCTAACCCTGAACCTAACCCTGAACCTAACCCTGAACCTAACCCTAAACCTAACCCTGAACCTAACCCTGACCCTTACCTTAACTTAAATCATGCTTTTGTGGGCGCGGTTTTGTCGGTGCGTTGTTGTGGGCATGTTTATGATGTCGCAGTTTCTCACCGCGGTTTTGTCGGCACGCTTTTGTCGTGCGCGCATTTGTTGGGTCACGGTGGGACGGAGAGGGTGGGGCTGGTGGGCTTGCTGCTTCCTGCACCTGAAAAATAATAAGACCTCCCCGAAAATAAGGCCAACCCCTTATTTGGAGGGTCAAAAGAAAATAAGACTCTGTCTTATTTTTGGGGAAACATGGTACAAGAACAGGAAATGTTAAAAGCCAAAACCCCAAGTTCAGCTACAGTTCACACATATAAGTCAAGAGTACAAGCTAGCCACAAGAAGTGGATTTTGTCTCTTATCCTGCTCTCAGTCTGTGCTGATCTTCAGAACAGGGTGAGAGGCAGGAATATCCTCCTCCCATTTTCAAGCCGTTTGCAAAAACGCCCCATTTCGAGCCTTCAATTTGAATATGCAGGTGAGAAGCGACCTCCTGTAGGCATGGAAATCCATACACTTGGGACATCGGAGGAAGCCCTGTGAGGAGCTGCTGCCGAAGTGCAGGAGATCCCCCACCCACACCTGCAGATTGTCCTTTCAAAGAGGAGTTTCACCAGGACGAAGAGGTGGCTGAAGGCGGCGTTTGTGTCTCCTTCATCCTGGTGAAACTCCTCTTTGAAAGGACGATCTGCCGGTGTGGCGGGAGATTTCCTGCACATCAGCAGAGGTGTCTCCTCGCAGGGTTTCTTCCAATGTCCCAAGTGTATTAATTTCCATGCCTTCCTTTCCTGTTCCGTGGACGGAATTGCGAGCGGTGACTGTCACCAGGGCCGGATTTAGATGAAAAGAGGCCCTAGGCTATTTCACTTATGAGGCCCTTTCACCTCCCATTTTTAAGTTTGTAAATTACATGAGAGACAATAAAATACATCATTACTGTGATATATATCAATATATATCAATATATATAGCTGGCCTCCCGACGGAGGGTGGCTCTGCTCTGCGGCAAAGACAGCGAGGCCAGCCGCCTCCCCTGCTGCGCTCAGCTGCCCGGCTCGGCCCCCTCGCCTCACCTGCCTGGCTGCTGGTGGGTTCTGCGTCGACGGGGCGGCTACTGGGAGCGGCCGCGCCTCTCACCCGACCGCCGGTGCCGGGAACGTGGGCGGGCTCCCCAACTGCCGCGGCGCTGGAACAATCTTAACCAATACATTTTTATGTTTGTTTATTAGTCATATGCGTAGAATTTCTCCTTATTTTCGGTTCAGTGTTTTAGTGTTCACTGTTTTTAGAAGAGTGTAATTTTAATTTTGCTAACAATTTGAATGTAGGCCCCTCTTGATCTTGAGGCCCTAGGCTGAAGCCTAGTTAGCCTATAGGAAAATCCGGCCCTGATTGTCACCATTATGTAAGGAGGGCATGAGGCATTTGGGTTGTGTTACTTGGCCTCTGGCGTCTTTTGCAGCCACAATTGGCTGCAAAAGCGACCGGTGTTTGCTGGAGGCAGAGACCTGAGTGGCACCCGTGAATCAGCTGTTTTGTGAATGGAGCGGCTCAGCTGATCCGATGAAGGGACCGAGAAGCCCTAAGGGGGAAGGGAAGGGCTGCCCCTGTTCTGGCTAAACCCACCTCTTCACTAGGGCTTATTTTGGGGGAGGGCTTATATTTTTGCCCGCCACAAAAATCTGGCATGGCCTTAGTTTCAGGACATGTTGTATTTTCAGGGGAACACGGGACATGTCTCAAAAGCAAGTCTTTATTCCTTCTTTCTGTCACGTCTTACTTTTTTATTCTGATTCACTTTATGTCCTGCCTCAAAACGGCTTTGCAACAATTCCAGCACCTTTAAATTTTTACAATCTTAGAAGTAAAGACATTGCCAAAAATCATCTACAGCGTGGAAAGGAATCGTCTCACTGCCATTTAGGGAGGATGGTGATTCGTCTTCTGATACCAAGTTTATTCCTCAAAAACCGGCCTAAGAATTTCCAATAAGGAGCATTAACTGACTGAGGCTCAGAAAATTTACACAGGGGTATAGTTTTTAGCTTGCATTTACTGGTAGAAAGGGAACATTCAGTTCCTGCTTCCTTTCTTCATCATGCAATTCTTCCACCTTTTCTTATTGATTTTAGTTATTTATTGAAAGCATTTATATGGCCACCTGTTCTGACCCACCTCGTCCTACACCAAAGCACGCCAAGGATTTATTAACACAGACTAGCTTTGGCAGCAATCCGGCCTGCCAAGCTAGCCACGAGAGTTCTCCAGCTCTAGTGAATACGTTGACTCCTGCAACGGGCGTGTGCACAATCACTCCTTTTATAGTCTTGAGAGGAGCCTAATTACCACCAGCTGAGTGCAATTATTTCCTGTAACTGCATAACTGTTCCTTATGCCTATTAGCTCTCCGTTGCCGGGCATCCAGGACCAACTCTCCCCACTGCTCCAATGCATGACATCAGGATCACACTCCCTTGTCTCCTCCCCATTGGTCCAAGGCTCAGGGGCCTCCTGGCAGCCAACCAGCCTCTCTGTGCCCTGCTCGGAGTCGGAACTCTGTCCATGGTCCTCCACATCCTCCAGAGCTGACTCATAGGGCCCCTCGGTGTCTGGTGGCAGCTCCAACGGCTCCTGCTGGGCCACAACAGTGAAGTATAATTAAATAACCTCTCGGTAAGCCATTCTTTTGCAGCACATCCCATTCTGAGATCCCCTTTAACTGATGGTACAAGAATAAGTTGTTCAGACCAGATTATGCCCATCAACACAATGCATTTTTGAGGAGAGGGGACTTGTTTACACTAGCTGCCAGTTTCACATGGCTCTTCTGGTAAACCCAATGCAAAATGAGAATGCTTTGCTTTCCAGATTCAGGTCTGGAATTGTGAATAGTCAGTTCACATTAGGGATAAAGTTAGAACTACCTGGAAGGAATTGGTTGGGTTTGCATGATACTCTTACTTATGATGACCTTAACCACTGTTTTCTTAATTTATCTAATTTCCTGGGTTCACACAACATACTAGAATATAATCTAACACACAAGATATACACACAGGCGCCCTTTATCCTTGCGAGGGCAGGCAGTGAACAGCAGCTCATTAAAGTGGATGTGTGGCATTTATATAGAGACACATTGCTTTTAAGGAGAAATATTTTTTTTAAAATTGATACCTAAAGTGTCATCTGGATCAATGGCTCTTTCTTTTTCTTTCTTTCTTTCTTCTTTCTTTCTTCTTTCTTTCTTTCTTTCTTTCTTTCTTTCTTTCTTCTTTCTTTCTCTCTCTTTCCTTCCTTCCTTCCTTCCTTCCTTCCTTCCTTCCTTTTGTTGAAAGAAATGTCCTTCTGGGTTCAGCTCCAAGTGGGGGAAAAGACACTGGAGACATGGAGGCTGCTTGGAAAGATGGTTTATTGTTGGACAGGATCACATGGCTTGAGCCCTGAACAGAAAAGCTGATCACATGCTTCAATGTTGGTGGGGAAAAGAGAAGGAAGGACTGAGATGCTGAGTCCTGGTTTTATGCCCTCTCTGGCCTTTGATCTTGAGCTTGTATTCTGATTGGTTGTCAGACTCCCATGGGGCCATGCAGGGGCAACTCTCTAGGCTGCGTTTTGCATCCAGGTTGGTTGAGTTCTCAGATGCCATGTGGTGTGGTTGGGTAAAGTGCCAATGTTATCATGCTTTAATCCCATCTCCCTGGAGCTGAAATGGAGAAGTCTTTATTATGTAAAGGGACTAGCTTGGCCTTCTAACGGCCCATTGACAAAGTGGGGATGGGCAGGAAGCTACAGGCAGCTATTCTGTCTTTTAAAACATGTTTCCTCCTTTTCACATCCAGAGAAATATTCTGCCTTTTCAATATTTCCTAGGATATTTCATTTTTCTGGGAGAGGGCTGGGTGATAACTTCCTACACTCATTCACTTTCTTTTTTCTTTCTTTCTTCTTTCTTTCTTTCTTTCTTCTTTTTTCTTTCTTTCTTTCTTTCTTCTTTCTGCGGGTGTATGAAAAAGAAATCCAATGAAGCAACAGCGGTGGAAGTTTGAGTTCCAAATTCAAATCCAGGATGCACAGAAACGTTGCAATTGCCAAGGCCTATGCAAGTGAGCAAAATGGCTCCTTCCTTAGCAAGTTTCCCATGTGCGCAACTCAAACAAAGCGGTTCTTAGAACTCAAGTCCAGCTGGCCTCAGCCCTGGAAATGGACACCTGATCAGAGATTCAAAATTCACGCAACATAAACCAGCCTTGCTCGCTGCTGGATTATGAAGCCAAAGAAGCATCCAAGAGAAGGATTTGGCTTTCCTACTTTGAAGGAAAGCTCAGACTGGAAATGACAGCTGGATTCCCTCCCAGGTGGAAGAAGGGGGGAGGAGGGGAATGTAGGAGAAGGTGGTTTTGCTCTTGAAATCACTGTCACAACGCTTCTTAAGTCTTCAAGGGAGGAGACCCAAAATGAAAAAAAAAAACGAACTGATATGTGAGTTAACTCCTTCCTTTTCTTCTTTAGTGTAGCCCAGAGGTGGGTTCCTACCAGTTCGCACCTATTCGGTAGAACCGGTTCGTCAAATCTACCGAACCGGTTAGAAGAGGTTCCACCAGTGGACCCGGAAAGCAGGCCACACCTACAGAAGAGGTTCCAGAATTTTTGAAACCCACCACTGGTCCTTGGATATGATTATTCTACACTATCATGCTCCTATTTATAAAACTCAGTGCCTCTGTGAAAGGTAAGGATGGCTACTGCGTTTGTGGTGCAATCAGAACATTGCGTGTGTTGAAGTGTTTTAACGCAAACCAAAGATGCCTTTTAAAAAACAAGTTGACATCATATTCTTATGCATGCCAGTGCTGTGTGAGAGGTAATTTAAGGTGGTTCTGACAAGTGTGTCGGCATCTTCATATCCGGTCATGGGCGGCAAGCCACTATCCGGTCACATGGGCGGCAAGCCACTCTACAAAGGAGGCCACACCCACAGAGTAGGTTCGAACAATTGTTGAAACCCATCACTGGTATAGCCATTTGCAAGATTTAGGCTTTGTGAGGAGGGGAGCAGAGTGAGGACCCCAGCTGAGTCCCATCCATATTGTGTTGTGTTATATTTTTTCTTCGTCTTTGTGTATGCAAGGTATGTAGGTAAAATCTGTCTAAATAGTCAGTGCCTAGTCTATTACCAAGTTTTCAATATGTTTTACTTGGAGGAGCCGAGGTGGTGCAGTGGTTAGGGTGCAGTACTGCAGGCCACTTTAGCTGACTGTGATCTGCAGTTCAGCGGTTCAAATCTCACCGGCTCAAGGTCGACTCAGCCTTCCATCCTTCGGAGGTGGGTGAAATGAGGACCCGGACTGTGGGGGCAAGTTGCTGCTCAATTTGCTAAAAATCTGTAAACCGCTTAGAGAGGGCTGAAAGCCCTATGAAGCGGTATATAAGTCTAATAAATATATAGCCCGCTTACCCACCTGGTCATTAGGACAGAGAACCGGTTGGTAAATTATTTGAATCCTGATTACAACACAATGGTGATTCAGCCTGAAGACCAGAAAAATAAACTTCCTTTTTTTATTAATGCAGTCCTGCAGCCACTGTGGTAAATTATGCACAATTAAAAGGTTTAAAAAAAAAAAAAAACCCAAGATTACCAACATAGGTGGTACTTTCTTGGTCTAATGTATCAGGAATGTGGAATCATTGTTAAAGCATTGTGTGGGAGAACAGAAATGATAGCTGTTTCTTCAGAGCTGAATTTGTGCACCAGGCCATCAAGTCCTTCCCTTGTAACAGCATGAAATTCAGTGCCTACAATTTTCGGCCCCGCTGAGCTTCATGTTTCTGCAGGTGCTTCCATTCCAGGGGTGGGTTTCAACCGGTTCGCGGCAGTCCCCGCGAACCGGTTGGTCGGCGAACCCGGAAGTAAGTAACTTCCGGGAACGGCGAAGGGCCCAACCGCCGCCCGCGCTCCTTACCGGTCTTTGAAGGCTTCTGCGCTTCCACGCAGGCGCACATACAGCGCCTGCGCGATTCTCCGCGAGCAGATGGATGGCACATACAGCGCCTGAGTGAGTCTCCGCGAGCAGCTGGAGCATCGCGCAGGTGCTAAGACGCATGCGTGAACTGCGCGCATGCACGAGGACGCCGCCGGCCCCATTCCAACCGAACCGGTTGGAACGGGATTAGCAACCCCCCCTGTTCCATTCCCTTGTGTAGCTCCTGTTTCTTTTAGGGGGCTGGCCTAATTAAAAAGGCTGCCAACCCAGAGTCACTGTATCAATGAGATGGGCAGCATTAATGAATAAATAAATAAGATGTTGGAAGTTTGGGAAGTGATAGTTTAGCTTTTCAGATCAAGTTTTGTGATTCCACTACACATTCCAAATTCCCCCAGGTTTGTAAAACTTCTGCAAAGGAGAAAGAGGCCACAGAACTCCTGGTGGAATACACTCAATTTGTGGAATTTCCCCCTCCTCTCCAGAGCAGTCTTTATCGGCCAGTGCTATCCAGATGTGCCTGAGAAAATTTATGAGCTATAACTCAACACATCTGGACATATCAGGTTGAGGAAACTGCCCGGCTCATGTCCTTTGCCTCACTGTTATGTATTTATCTGCTGCTTCTTGCTAGTGGTGATGTGGAACAGAGATTTGGCAAAATACATGCCATTATAATGGCCAGGCTTGAGTAAATTGCTTTGCTTTGCGTGTTATGGAAAGAGTAGAGGAAATTAAATGCGCACTTACCAATTTTAATGGCAACCATGTTTTTAAATAACACATCATTCCATCCTTATAAATGTTTTTTTTCCCTTTAATGATTTGCAGAGAATGAGTAGCAGTTGAATATTTCTCCTCATTTCTCTTGCAGCTAATACAACTTTCTACACTACAGCATGGTTCCCCCAGGGATGATGGGACAGCCACTTCCCTGCTAACCTGGTTTAGCACAATGCTGGCCAAGTGCCTCCAAATTGATGCATCTCAATGTTATTCAAGGAGGTTGAGGTTGGTTTTGCCCTCTTTATGTTCATGCAGAGATTCTAGACTAATTTCGTGTTTGACTCTTCCCTCACTCAGACAGTCTCTCACAATACAACAACAGTGGTGACGAAGAATCTCCCATACTAAAAGAGTATATTTTGAGAAGCAGAACTTTTGTTGCTGTTATTGTTACAAGATCTTGTTTGAGAGAAGGCATGCAAAAAGGACTTAGGGAAGCGAAGAAGAACTACAGAAAGATCTAAAGAATAAAACTAAAAAGGAAAAAATAGAGGTGATAACATAAGATCAATTTAATAACTCAAAAGGAATTAGCACAGAAAATTAAAGCAGTGACAGAATTACTTTGAACAAGCCAACAAGCCAGGCGATGGCTGGCCTATAGACTGAAGAACGAAAGAGAAAAAAGGACGATATATCAATTAAAGGATGATGAGGGAAGAATCCATTACAAAGCGGGAAAAAAGAAGCATATCATTCATAAATACTTCACAAAACTATACGCACAAGATAGTATGGAGGAAACAAAATAAAACAATATTTAAATATAGAAAAGATAACACCAATCTCAAAAGAACAAAGGGCCAATAACGTTAGCCGAAGTGGAAGGTTCCACCACAAAACCGCGGTCAACTAAAGCGCGCTCGACGAAACCGCATACCTGACGTCATCACAGCGCGACGAAAAAAGCACGCTGTGAGCGGTAAAGCTAAAATTAACGCGTAAACCTAAACCTAACCCCCTGAAACCTAACCCTAAACCTAACCCTAAACCCAACCCTTAACCTAACCCTAAACCTAACCCTAACCCTTAACCTAACGCTAAACCTAATGCTAACCCTTAACCTACCCTAACCCTAACCCTAACCTTAACCTAACCCTAAACTAAACCTAACCCTTAACCTAACCCTAACCCTTACCTTAACGTGAATCGGCTTGCTTTAAAAGCGCTTTTTAAAGCACCCTTTTTTCTCCGCGGTCGTATTTGTTGCGCTGCTGATGACGTCAGGTACGCGCTTTAACGGGCGCGCTTTAGTGGACCGCGGTTTTGTCGTGCCACGGAAGTGGAATTAGTCCTGAAAAATCAGAAAAATAATAAAACCCCAGGACCAGATGGAATACTGGTGGAACTATACAAATATAACAAAATGATATTGGAAGAGCTAGGAGTGGAAATGTTTAATGAGGTTTTAGGAAAAGCCAAGATACCTAAATCGTGGACTGAAGCAATAATATCCCTAATCCCAAAAGAAGAAACCAATCCACAAGAAATTCAAAATTGCAGACCAATTTCATTATTAAACTCCGATGATAAAATATTTGCAGCAATTACGGCAGAGAGTTCCATGGCTGGTTCTTTATGCATCTTTTTTCTCAAGTAGATTGTTTTCTGATAAGCATTTTTGGAGAAGTAAATTGATCCATAGGCCATTTAAGCTGCTTCTCTGCTGTTATGCAATGCTCATAACAGCTTGACTCTACCTTCGTTTAAGAAAATCTGGATTAAAACATTTCAGCCACAATGTGCAAAGCATTTGGTTCAGACTGCAAGATATCCTGCCTTCCCATTGGACATTTCCATTTCCAGAGCCGAGGTGGCACAGTGGTTAGGGTGCAGTACTGCAGGCCACTTCAGCTGACTGTTATCCGAAGTTCGGTGGTTCAAATCTCACTGGCTCAAGGTTGACTCAGCCTTCCATCCTTCCGAGGTGGGTAGAATGAGGACCCGGATTGTTGTTGTGGGCAATATGCTGACTCTGTAAACCGCTTAGAGAGGGCTGAGAGCCGAGGTGGCGCAGTGGTTAGGGTGCAGTACTGCAGGCCACTTCAGCTGACTGTTATCTGAAGTTCGGCGGTTCAAATCTCACCGGCTCAAGGTTGACTTAGCCTTCCATCCTTCTAAGGTGGGTAAAATGAGGATCCGGATTGTTGTTGGGGACAATATGCTGACTCTGTAAACCGCTTAGAGAGGGCTGAAAGCCCCATGAAGTGGTATATAAGTCTAATTGCTATTGCTATTTCCTGCTGCAGTGCCCTTCCTTTGCACACATACATGCACACATTTACTCTCTTACACAAACACAGGCATTATAAACAGTTTTTTTAGCCTTTGACATAATATTATCCCGCTCTTACGGCTATCCACTTCTTTCTCTTTACCTTATTTCAACAACTTTAGAGGCTTGGTTTGAAACTCTTAGCTTCAGGAATGGTGAATCAGCTCAGCATATTTCCTATTTTACACTAAAAATTTAATGTACTAATTAATAATGTATCAGATGCAGGAGGAAGTATGCCAGGAGGAAGAATAAGAATTCTATATATGGGAAACCTGGAATAAGAATCCCATAAGTATATGGAAAACTCCCCGGCCCCCATTTTCTGAAATATGTTTTCAGTATAAACAAAAAGAAAGGCACCACGGGACATCTTGATATGATGGTCTGACCATCAGAAAGGATTCAAGGAACCGGGCAACTCCTTAAAATCAGACGCAATCCCACTTCTCCCAACTTTCAAGGACAAGCAGCTATCTTACTAACCTACTGACTAAAAATAGATTTTAATGAATGGGTAGCAGGGATGTGCAAAAGATAGAATTCTATTCTCAACTTGGGAGTGCACAGATCCTTATTTTCCAGGAATAACACTTCTGAAACATACTACTTCCAAAGGATTTACTTCTTATGATCAACCATCCCAAGAGTCACAGAATCAATGCATTTGGAAGAAAACCAAAAACACACACAATTATGAGGTAGAAAACAGTTGTACATTAATGGTTTCTTCGCACAGTATTTGCCTGGTGCATGAAAGGCTTTTTGTAATTCCTGAATAGGGTATCTCTATATTTTATTTTCTCTGTGCAATTATCTCTTGCTTTATCTTATGTCTATCCTGGTTTATTTTTTCTTCGGTTCTCATGCCATCATCCCTCCCACAACTCCACTGTTAACTCCATTACTCCAAAACTGGGAGAAATGATATTTCACATAGTATTGCCTCTAAAATGAAGTTCAAAACCAAACTCTTAATCAGCTGAATAAAACATTTAAATATATAACATTCACAGTCCTATAAATCCATGTCTTAAATTTTCTTACAATGTGAGGTATACGTAGCCATAATCTGAAGTCAAGATTTGAGATAGTTAGGAACTATAAGCAAAATTGATGTGGTTATGTATAATGCACTTTCTGATGGTTTAGAGAAGCTGAATCAGACAGGCTAAGCACCAGGCACATGCACTGGGCCAGTGGTGGGTTTCAAAAATTGTTGGAACATACTCTGTGGGTGTGGCCTCCTTTGTGGGAGTGGCTTGCCACCCATGTGACCTGATGGGGAGTGGCTTGCTGCCGTGTGACCGGATGGGAGTGGCTTGCCGCCCATGTGACCGGATATGAAATTATAAATTAGTACTTAGGTCGGTCCAAGTAGCTATTCAGAAGTTAGTGGTTAGAAGCAATCGTAAAGCAAGATATGGAATTAAAACCAGAAATTTTGTTGGCTATTTGAAAGGGAGTAATATAATATATTTAATTTTACACATGTTAGCAGCTGCTGGAATTGTGTTTTCACAACAGTGGAAAAACAGAGATATGTAAATGAATAAATATTACAACGTGCAGGAATAAATAAATTGACAATTAAAATCAAGAAGGCTTTGAAGGCTTTTTCACGTGAGATTGGTTTTAGCAATTGCCAACTAACGGAAACAGAAATTAGAAATCCAAAAGTATGAAAGAAAACACCAATTATGTAAGGAAAGGTCCCTAAAATGTATAAGGAAATATTACTGGATCCTTATTAATGCGTAGATAACTGTGGGACATTACACCCACCAGTGGTGGGTTTCATAAAATTTTGGAACCTCTTCTGTAGGTGTGGCCTGCTTTCCGGGTCCACTGGTGGAACCTCTTCTAACCGGTTCGGTAGATTTGACGAACCGGTTCTACCGAATAGGGGTGAACTGGTAGGAACCCACCTCTGCACTGGACCATTGTCAGCAAATGCTGACCAGAAGGGAAAGGTCAGTACTTGGTAACAGCAAAAAGGGTTCTGCTAAATCACATAATCACAGCAATAAAATGAAGCCAGCCTGTTACTAATTTCCTATTTACATAAATCATTGCTGGAATATAAAGGAGGCCAGACAGAGTAATGCACTCAGGGAGCAAAGATGAAAAGAGACATGGAAGCGGAAAGGACCAGCAAGACAGTTCTTGTATTGTTTCACTCTAATTAGGATCTACCTCTAGGAATTAGCCTTGAATGCTCATTATGCACAGGCAAATAGGTTTACCGTTGAACTGTCAAATCCCTCTTGTTTATCTGTCAGCCTGATTCACCACCGATCTGTCAGTGAGCAAACGAAGAGGGTAGAGTTCGTTGGCAGTGTAGTGGAAGCGTATGGGTGCCAACTGACCTGCAGCTGTGCAATCCTCTCAGGGATATGGAGGTAGCCCTTAAGTTCTTAAGAAAAGATGAGCAGATCAAGGGTGGGGGGTTCAGTGTTATGCTGAAAGCCCCACCAGCTCCTGCTGTAACTTTCATGTAACTTCCACACAGTGGTGGGTTTCAAATTTTTTCGAACTACTCTGTGGGTGTGGCCTTTGTGGGGTGGCTTGCTGGCCATGTGACCTGGTGGGAGTGGTTGCCGTCCATGTGTCTCTCTCTCTCTCTCTCTCCTTCCTTTTATCTCTGTCCCTTTTTCGTATTTCCTTTCATCTCTCTCTCACTCTTTCTTTCTTCTTTCTTCTTTTCTTTCTCTTTCTCTCTCTCTGTGAGTGTGTGTGTGTGTGTCTGTCAGTGGGGGTTTCAAAAATTTTTGGAACCTCTTCTGTAGGTGTGGCCTGCTTTCGGGTCCACTGGGGAACCTCTTCTAACCGGTTCAGTAGATTTGACGAACCGGTTCTACGAACTGGTGCGAACCGGTTCTACCGAACTGGTGCGAACCGGTTCTACCGAACTGGTGCGAACCGGTTCTACCGAACTGGTGCGAACCGATAGGAACCCACCTCTGCTTCCACACATCTTAAAGTGCTGAGATTGAGAAACATGGCCATAGGCAAACACATCTCAAAAGGTCTCCCCTCTTCTCTGGACCACAAACATCTCTCCCTTCTAATTTACTCAAACCTCACTTCCTGTAGTAGCTGCTTCATTCTGCCTAGTGGCAGGAAGGGCCCTGCATGACACCCCTAAGAACACAGAGGGAGGCAAAAAAAGGGAGAAAAGAGTATGTATTTTTGGCCTCTTTACCAAGCAATACTGCTAGTAGTACGGCTATGGACTCTTTCTCAAGTAGAAACAGAGTACATTCACTTGTATTTTGTATTGTCTCATGGAATGGAAGAAGAGCATATTAAAGTAGCTTTCTGGGTGTACCCTGAGGGAGAGAAGGCAAGCTGAGGTTTATCACATCTGGGCTGCAAAAACCCAGTTGACCACTAGGTAGAAGCAAGTGGTAAAGAGGTACACAAGCAGTGTGAAAGTTTCTAGCGACCGGTGAAAGCTTCTAACTGCCGTTCACTAGAATTAGGGTTGCAACTGGAGGAGTGGTCAAATGCATCTGGAGAACTGTTCGCTTCCTCAGAATGTCCTTTCGCCCTTGCTGATATATTTTTTTTAATTGAAAAATTTTGAAAAAAAAAGGCTTTTATAAATATTTACCTCCCCCCCCGACCCTCCCCAACCTTCCCGCCCCACCCGACTTCCCAGAACAAATACAGGGCATAAATCTTTAACAAAGATGTTCTAAAATAAACTTTTAAAAAAGTTAGTATCATCTTTCATTTGAGCTTTAACTCTCTTTTGTTAGGCTAACTCTAAACAGATTATATCATTCCTTGCTTCTTCAGTCATAAAACTATCTGGAATTTCTTAGTCTCATATTTAATTTGAATATAGTCAATCCATCTTCTCCACTCCAGTTTATATCTCTCATTTGAGTGGTCCTTGAGATATGCTGATATTTTAGCCATCTCTGCTAGGTTTGTGACTTTTAACGTCCATTCTTGAATAGTAGGCAATTCTTCCTTCTTCCAGTATTGCGCCACCAACAGCCTTGCTGCCGTTATTAAATGCAAAATCAAGTTAGTCTCTATAACAGTACCCTTGTTGATATTTTATATGCATATTTATAGAAAGCAAACACAACAAATGAAAGCTTTTTTCTACCATCTCAACTAAGAATAGGTGATACTTCCCCTAAAGCAGTGTTTCTCAACCTTGGCAACTTGAAGATGTCTGGACTTCAACTCCCAGAATATCCCAGCCAGCTGGCTGGGGAATTCTGGGAGTTGAAGTCCGGACGTCTTCAAGTTGCCAAGGTTGAAAAACACTGCCCTAAAGCCTTATCCTGATTGAGCAGATGTGAGGTGCACAACATTGTCAAGGAGTGAGCTGGAGATTTTAGAATGGACCTGTATACCGATGGCGCTGTTTGAACACAGTCCATTTGGCTGAAGGGGCTGCAGTGCCTGGAAGAAAACTGGATCTGCCAGCCTAAGCCGAAGTGGCTTCATGTCTTTAGGTAAGTCAGTTAAGATTCAGCACAGGACACTGGAATGTGCTTGTGGAATATAAATCAAGCAGCAGGGAAAGCTTGGAAACATGACAAATCTTTGGCTGGAGAATCTCCTAATTTTAAAGACCCAGGGAAGAAAAGGCCAGGTTTTGACATGGGGGTGGTGCGGGAAGGAAACTAAGCAGGCTTTGAAAGGAAAAAGGCAGATGGAATTTAATGTTCTTGGAAGCTAGCCCTGGATCAGGGACTCTCCAGTGTGGGCATTGGTCCCCTGCCTTGAAAGAGTATTGAGAAAAATACTGGAATCAGTTGAGCACGTTGTTCAACCATTTCGTGGAGCAGAAATTCAACACAAAACAAACCAAACCATACAGTATTTTTTCTTGGCTTGGACCAAGAGGATCAAGGGTGATTTCATGCTTGAGTGTAGCCTCAGTGGATATAATGTTGGGCCCAACAAGCAGGGCCGGATTTAGATGAAAAGAGGCCCTAGGCTATTCCACTCATGAGGCCCTTTCACCTCCCATTTTTAAGTTTGTAAATTACATGAGAGACAATAAAATACATCATTACTGTGATATATCAATATATATAGCTGGCCTCCCGACGGAGGGCGGCTCTGCTCTGCGGCAAAGGCAGCGAGGCCACCCGCCTCCCCTGCTGCGCTCAGCTGCCCAGCTCGGCCCACTTGCCCTCACCTGCCTGGCCGATGGGGGCTCCGCGTCGACAGGGCGGCTACTGGGAGCGGCCGCGCCTCTCGCCTGACCGCCGGTGCCGGGAACGTGGGCGGGCTCCCCAACTCCCGCGGCGCTGGAACGATCTTAACCAATACATTTTATGTTTGTTTATTAGTCTATAGCGTAGAATTTCTCCTTATTTTCGGTTCAGTGTTTTAGTGTTCACTGTTTTTAGAATAGTGTAATTTTAATTTTGCTAACAATTTGAAGGTAGGCCCCTCTTGATCTTGAGGCCCTAGGCTGAAGCCTAGTTAGCCTATAGGAAAATCCGGCACTGCCAACAAGGGGACGGGGGCTTGGAAATGGTTCCAGCTTTGGTGAGGTTTCGGACTCCTTGGTCTTATGGGAACCATATACAAAAGACCACAAAGGTTACTAACTTGCTACAAGGAGAGTAGCATTTGTGCATCTGTGTTTACTTTATGAAAAGAGAGGACTTCTCCTCTATGGCCAGGAGGGAAATGAAAGCAGTTTTGGCTGCTAGTAGAACTGTTAACTAACACCTTCATACTGGAACAGGCTGGTACATTAACATTAATACTCCATAGCAGTGGTGGGTTTCAAAAATTTTTGGAACCTCTTCTGTAGGTGTGGCCTGCTTTCCGGGTCCACTGGTGGAACCTCTTCTAACCGGTTCGGTAGATTTGACGAACGGTTCTACCGAATAGGTGCGAATGGTAGGAACCACCTCTGCTCCATAGCCTACAGACCTAAAAGATTGTCTCCATCACTCACACAAGAATGGACAACATGTGGCAGCAAAAGAAAATTGATGCTAGAAATGCTTTATACTGGAGGTGGGCAGACTTTTTGTGGCTAAAGTGAGGAGAAACATGTTATATGGGAAACTTTATGTGGGGAAAAAAATCTGTTAAGGTTATTTAGGCTTATCGTATAATTTCTATACACTAACCTCTTAAAAATGTCAGAGGCACATAGGATTTGGGGACTGAACATTTGTCACTCTTGAAGATTCTCAGTCATCCAGGTCACAGTTGTCCCAAAGGTGCTTTTTCAAGAGGCAACTGGACTTTCTGGTTTTTCTCTGAAGACATTTCGCTTCTCATCCAAGAACCTGTCACTCTTGTTGCATTAAAAAGCACCATTATGTCAAACTCACGATGACACATCATGTGATGCAGAGGTGGGTTCCTACCAGTTCCCACCTATTCGGTATTCGGTCAAATCTACCGAACCGGTTAGAAGAGGTTCCACCAGTGGACCCGGAAAGCAGGCCACACTTACAGAAGAGGTTCCAAAATGTTTTGAAACCCACCACTGGTCCTTGGATAGGATTATTCTACACTATCATGCTCATATTTATAAAACTCAGTGCCTCTGTGAAAGGTAAGGGTGACGACTGCGTTTGTGGTGCAATCAGAACATTGCGTGTGTTGAAGTTGTTTTAACGCAAACCAAAGAGGCCTTTTAAAAAACAAGTTTACATATATTCTTATGCATGCCAGTGCTGTGTGTGGGGTAATTTAAGGTGGTTCTGACAAGTGTCGTCGGCATCTTCATATCCGGTCACATGGGCGGCAAGCCACCCCCATCCGGTCACATGGGTGGCAAACCACTCCCACAAAGGAGGCCACACCCTAGAGTAGGTTCGAACAATTTTTGAAACCCACCACTGATGTGATGTATCACTTCCACCCCCCTTCACTAAACCAGGGATGAACCTGGCCAGCGCATGACACATCCGGGCCATGGGCTGCAAGTTTGACACCCCTAGTCTAGATCAACTAATGGACAACTGTAGATAAATTCCGATAACCATATAAGACTTGAACTCCTTGAGGTAAAACTATAACTGGGGGGGGGGATTCCACATCACGTTGATCTTTATGGTCTGACTGGACTTGATCCCACCTAGCTTAATGCACTTAATGAGTAACATTTGAAAAACTGCATTGCTTTCTCTTCTCACAAATAGATCTCTCTGATGCGTTCATATATCAAGTGTCCTTTTAAATTAAATCTGGAGGATTAAAGTTGACAAGTGACATTATTATTGTTAAAGCAAAGTTATTTTCATAAAAAAATAAGGCGTGACAGCTGAAGAGCTTCAGACATTTTAAAAATCAGCTGGCGCTATTGATTTCTTCTAAGCCAGAAGAGAATCTGGGGATTAGTTCAAGAGATCTCATGCTTCTGAATAAGCCTCACACTAAATTCAACCCAAAGAGTCTCCAGAATTAGTTCCAGCCTGATTTTAAATTGCTGAGCTCCAGGACTTTAATGACTAGCTATTGGCAAACAGTAGAGTTTATTGAAGGTGAGTTTGTAAAATAACAATTAAATCTAGGGGGCACATTTTTTGTCTTTTAATCCTTTAATGAAATGAGGAAGCTGACCTTCCACATTTATCAGCCGAAAGACTCAAATTCAGGAAGCCCCCATTGGCACTTGCACAGCACTTGATCTGGGTACTTGAGAGACGCCTGCTGCCAATTACCTCCCACAGACCCATTAGATCTCACAGGGTTGGCCTCCTCCGGGTGCCATCTACCAGCCAATGCCACCTGGCTATTACCGGGGAAGGGCCTTCTCTGTGGCAGCTCCTCTGGAATGAACTCCCTGCAGGGATTCGGACCCTCACCTCTCTCCAGGCCTTCCGAAAAGCCGTCAAAATCTGGCTTTGCCGGCAGGCCTGGGGGTGATGAGTTCCCTCCCCTCTCGACATGTATAGTTGTGCGACTGTTGTTTACTTTTATTATTTGTATTTTGTTTTTTATGTCCCCCTTTTCCCCTTGAATTGTTTGCCGCCCTGAGTCCTCCCGGAGAAGGGCGGCATACAAATAATAAATTCTATTCTATTCTATTCTAACATCTGCCCAAGAACTTTAACAATGATTTTCCTATAGGTAACTAAATGGATTGCTCCAAAGAAAAAAGGCTGTCACACTGTCACACCAGCAATGGACATCCTGAAGAGAATTTGCACTTTCAGACGGCATCTGCCAGGAATCTCTTATAAATGGGGAATAACAACTTCCCCTAAGTGTGACTATGATCAGCTGTAACCTAAGGGCATACACCTGTCCAATATCTTATTTTTTTTCTTCATATAAATCATGCTGTGCTTCAGTGGTTAGATGGTATTTGAACACAGATCTTTTTAGCGTTTATATTTTACTGTGTGTTTATTAATCTATAGGGATGCAGTGGGCTCAGTGGCTAAGACTTTGAGCTTGGCGATCAGAAAGGTTGGCAGTTCAGCGGTTCCAAATCCCTAGAGCCACGTAACGGAGTGATCTCCCGTTACTTTTCCCAGCTTCTGCCAACCTAGCAGTTCGAAAGCAGTGTAACAATGCGAGTAGAAAAATAGGGACCACCTTTGGTGGGAAGGGAGCAGCGTTCTGTGCGCCTTCAGCCTTGAGTCATGCCGGCCACATGACCATGGAGACGTCTTCGGACAGCACTGGCTCTTCGGCTTTGAAACGGAGGTGAGCACCGCCCCCTAGAGTCAGGAATGACTAGCACATACATGGGAGGGAAAGCTTTACCTTTACTATTAATTTAGATGAAATATTAATATATATAGCTGGTCCATGTAAGATATAGCATACGCTAAATAAATAAATAGCGGAAAAGGGAAAACCTGACAAATAAGCAGAGATTTCAAATCCAGGGTGCTCTTAAGCACCACGTGAGTTCTGTTTTGTGGCACAGCCATCACATGACTTACACTAGAATATGATCAATGAAACATATTGTATATAAAAATTAAAAATAATGTTTGCTTAGAAGTCTGTTGTGGCCCAGCAGGAGCCGTTGGAGCTGCCACCAGACTTCGACAGTGAAGGGCCCTATGAGTCGGCCCTGGAGGATATGGAGGACCCTGGACAGGGCACAGAGAGACTGGTTGGCCACCAGGTGGCGCCTGAGCCTTGGACCAGTGGGAGGAGACAAGGGAGAGTAATCCAGAAACCAGCAGTGAGTTGTTCCCGGATGCACGTCATCGAAGAGCTACTCTGCATCAAGAACAATTACACAATTACAGGAGGTAATTGCAGCGCAACTGGTGTCATTAGGCTCCTCTCCAGACTATAAAAAAGACTGCTTGTGACACGCCCCTTTTGCAGAAGTCAACGCATTGACTAAAGAGAACATAACTAACTTGGCAGGACTGGATTGCTGCCAAGGTTTGTCTGAATTGCTGCCAAGGTTCGTCAGGACTTGCTGCCAAGGTCCTTATCTGTTTGCTTACTTGGCTTTCAGCCACCGAGATTCTGGTCTTGTTATTAAAGGACATTCCATTTAAGCTTGTCTCTGCATTCATTACTGGATGGAGGAGGGGATCAGAACATGTATGTATGTATGTATGTATGTATGTATGTATTTCATTCTTGGTTAAAGTATTGGACTGTTCCAAAAGCTGTTGTAAAATGTTGGACTGGAAAGATAAGAGAGTTGATGGGTATAATATAGGAAACAAAGCCAATTTTAATACCATCTTCAACTTTCCTAATAGTTATTCTTTGACAATTAGTTGAATGCAGATACTATAATCTAATGGACATTCACATACGCTTATATCCTGCATTTATTATTTTTGTAAATAACAGAAGTATCAAACTTTCCTAATGCTTCCTCCTCCTTTTCTTATTGTCCCCACAATAACTACACTGTGAGGTGAGTTGGCTAAGAGAGAGTGACTGGCCCAAAGTCTCCCAGCTGGCTTATGCGCTTAAGGAGGGCCTAGAACTCATGGTATTCCGGTTTCTAGCCTAGGGCTTTAACCACTAGATCCAACTGGCTCTGATACTGATGCTAAACTGGAGGCCAGGAAATTGTCGGGTTATGACTATCCTTCTGCATCTTTGGCAGATGAAAAAATAACAGCACAAGCAGCTTGATTTAAGCGAAGCATTGTTTAGGAAATGTTTACTGACTACCATGGCAGCAAATTTGCTTTAATAGGTACCAGACTTCCATGGCTCATCCAGTAATTAATGCATTTCTTCTTCCCAAAGTGTTAATGTTAATCCCCAACCCGGGAGCTAAAACTTCAGTTATGAATATTAATCTTTCTCAGGCTGCGTGGCATCCAAAAGGTACATTGACTGAGCCAAGCATCAGTGCTTTGATTTAAGCCCCTACTTTTAATGGCATGTCATTGATTGGCAGTGTAATTAGATGACTAAGTCTTTGGAAACGGCACCGTGTTTTGTTTTAATCAGTAGCTCATGTGTGCTCCTGGCCAAACTACTGTTCCTTTTGCCTTTGCTCTGTCATATGTAATATGTGGATAATGCAATAAACAAACATTGCTAGCCAGTCTTGTCAGGACGCATTCATTCTGCTGCCTGACAAATACATCTTTCCCCCCTGAAATATTTCAGGGCATGCTACCCTGCCTAGATGGAAAGCCAAATGACTTAATCTACTGTTCTGACCCCCCTCGTCCCACACCGACACTCTCCGAGCCAAAGATAAGTTACGGCATTTAATTAACAGACATACAGGTCCTTGGCAACAAACCTGCACAGACAAGCTTGGGCAGCAATCCAGCACAGATAAGGCGTGGCAGCAATCCAGCCTGCCAAGCTCACAATCATGTTCTCCAACATTCGTTCCTGCGTTGACTTCTGCAAGAGGGGTGTGTGCACAAGCAGTCCTTTTATAGTCTGGAGAGGAGCCTAATGACCACCAGCTGAGTGCAATTACCTCCTGTAACTGCGCAACTGTTCCTGATGCCTATTCGCTCTTCGGTGCGGGCATCCAGGAACAACTCACTGCTGGCGTCCGGATGACTCTACCTTGTCTCCTCCCCACTGGTCCAAGGCTCAGGTGCCTCCTGGTGGCCAACCAGCCTCTCTGCACCCTCCTCGGAGTCGGAACCCTGCCCAAGGTCTTCCACATCCTCCAGAGCCAACTCATAGGGCCCCTCGCTGTCGGGAGTCTGGTGGCAGCTCCAATGGCTCCTGCTGGGCCACAACATTATCTACTAACAGCTCTTCCTTCCTTGTGTCAGTTATCAGCCCTTTAAACACTTTTATTTTCTATGAAATAGACTGCAGAAGGACTACTGTGAAATGGAATGATGGTGATCTGTGAGATGTTTTTAATCAGTACTTTTCTAACAAGATGTTTACACTGCTTTTCATCAAGAGCCATTGAATAGCTCCCCCCTCCCCGCCTTTTCAAAACTTGAAAAAGGCACACTGCTCAATTTCAGGAAAGTTCTGTAGGTAAGTAGGATTTTCAAAGAAGTCACAATAAGTTATTTATACTGGTTGTCAAGCAACTGGACTTTCTGTTTTTTTTTGGGGGGGGGAAGATGTTTCGCTTCTCATCAAAGAAAAACAAGAAAGTTTTGGACTATATATAAAGGTTCTTAATAACAATAACAATAAAAAAGAATAAAATTAGACACAGCTAAGTTTTAACTAATAGGAGGAAAATGTTATGATATAGGACATTGTTAAATAAAGGATAATGATAATAAATTATATACATGGAGGATTAGAAAATTTTGGTATTAAATATAATGGATGTTTAGCTAGAACAGGATATGAGGATTTAACGTTAATGGAGGATTTCATAAATGAGTAAATGAAATGCCAGTATGTGGTTATGTATTAAATCTTGGTATATTTTATGATTAAGGACGTTTAAATAATCATAGTCAAATAAAAGTGGAGGTATGATGATGGTAATATAATAAATATCCGAGTTAAGATATTAGAATTAATATGAATTATATTTGATGACGGTGGAAGAGATGCACGAAAGCCTTTTGTAACCAACTGATACACTTTCTACAGTATGTAAAGAAGGAGGATTCGTATGTTTGTTTTGAAAATAAAAAATTATAAAAAAAGAAACCCCAAGGAAGTCCAGTTGCCTCTTGAAAAACCATTGATATTGACATACCTATAGTAAATACAGAAATACTTCTAACAATATTTCTTTATTGAAATTTGGCATGAAATTATAATAAATATTAGATGCGAATACAAATATGACATATATGATTCATCCTTGAAACTTCCATTTGGATGGATGGACGGAGGGAGGGGGGGAGAGTGTGTTTTCAAAGCCTGTGGACAAAATTAGGGAATGGCAGTGCTTAAGCAAATTATCCTTAATATAAAATTGTAATCAGAATTGCACAAGCATGAGAGAAAATTCTCACTTATGACAATAGCAACGTGACCCGTCAAAACTGCGCTTGACTAAGCCGCGCCCGATTAAACCGCGTCGCTGACATCATCAACAGGACGACAACAGCCAGCGTGGAGAAAGAAGGGCGCTTTAAATAGCGCTTTGAAAGCAAGCCGATTCAACTTAAGGTAAGGGTTAGGTTTAGGTTTAGGGGTTAATTTTAGGTTTAGCATTTACAGCGTGCTTCTGTCTCCGCGCTGTTGTTGCCCTGTTGATGACGTCAGCTACGCGGTTTCGTCAAGCGCGGTTTAGTCAAGCGCGGTTTTGTGGTGGAACCCAATAGCAATGCAGATTTCAGTGCAACGTTGTTCAGCTTAACAAATAATAAATTTTGGTGAGCAATTATATAATTATGGTTCAATATTATACTATCAGCACAGCTGAATGGAAAATTTTGTAAAATTCTGCATGTAGAAAAATAGTAATACTAAAAACGACCTTATAATCTCTTGTAAAGAACTATTAAATATATCTTCTGCCCTCATTTCCGGGATGAGAATTTTATATTCAATTTTTCTTGGAGATAAGGATGTCAAGATAACTCACCGTTGCAAAGTTTGTTTTCTGCAGCTTGTAAAACTTGCACATGGTTGATAGCAAACAGTGAAAGCATGAATGTCTGTGGGTTTTGTTTATTTATTATTTATTAGACTTATATACCGCTTCATAGGGCTTTCAGCCCTCTCTAAGCGGTTTACAAATTTTTTTTTAGGAAATTGAGTCAGCAACTTGCCCCCACAGTCTGGGTCCTCATTTCACCCACCTCAGAAGGATGGAAGGCTGAGTCGACCTTGAGCCGGTGAGATTTGAACCGCTGAACTGCAGATCACAGTCAGCTAAAGTGGCCTGCAGTACTGCACCCTAACCACTGCGCCACCTTGGCTCTGTGCTTATGTGTATCTGTGCTTAGACTATTCTGTAGGTTTTATTTAGTAAGTCTAATTTTGTTCATTTTACTGACCTGCACTGAAAAAATTGTTTTGTATAGTAAATAAAAACCAGCCACTAGTAGTGAGATTCTTTGAGAGGAGACCAACAGGCCATTTCAAAAGTGCTTAGAACAGAAGCGGCAGCAGTGAAGATGAAAAATGAAATTGCTGTTTCAAGCTTAGGAAACCACAGAGCGTTCCCCCTCTCCCTGCTAATCATCGGAGCAAGCATGTTAAATGTCTTTGAGTATTTCTTATTTTCCCTAGTAGTGTGGCAGTGGTCTGGGGATTTCTTGAGTGAGTAAAAGAAAGGTGAGAGGTTTGGGACATGCTAAGAGCTTTGGAAGAAAATAAAGAAGCTACAGCACATAAATTCAGAATCTACCAGTTTAAAAATCTTCTTCCTGGGTGATTCATAAATGTGGCAAGATATTGTGATCAATCTGTTCAATATACGCTGCAAAGTGTTTACGAAACACTATCTTACAAAAGGCAGAAAAGGAGAGATTTTCCCTTTGAGGGGAGAAGTTTGGTTCTGCAATGCTGGCCGAAAATAGGGTTTTAAAGGTTATAATCCAAAGCCAGATTTGCAAAAGAGGACAAAAATGTTCCACCCAACAATTGTTTAGTGGAGGAAAAAGCAGACTGGAAAAATAATCATAAGAAAATTGAAAAGTATTCTACGAGAGAATGAATATGCTGTCATTGTAGTGATTGAAATGAATGATTATTTATTTACTGTGTGAATAGAGGACAGGGATACCAGAAATAACACAATCTCTACTATGTAGAATACATAAACCATGTGCATTTGCAAAATCTGGCCAAACATTTTGTTTGATTTATTCATGTGTATTGTGAATATTCCTGAGTTACACTAGTATTTACCATTTCTATTATCTTACATGCAGGTAGCCCTTGACTTACAACAATTTGTTTCGTGATTGTTCAAGCTTATAATGGAACCAGGGGTGGGTTCCTGCCAGTTCTAACCTCTTCTATAGAAGAGGTTCCACAAATCTACAGTGCCGTTTAGAACCGGTTCCAGTTCCCTCCACCCCCCCCATCCGCACATCATCAAGATGAAGAGCGAGAGGAGGAATTCTGGGAGTTGAAGTCCACAAGTCTTAAAACTGTCAACTTTGAACACCACTGGGTTTTTTTTTTCTAAAGGGTTAGGGGTGCAAGGGTCTTGTAACTTGACAGCTTTAAGACTTGCACACTTCAATGCCAGAGTTCCTGAGCCAATATTTTGGTTGCTAAGCAAGAACGTTGTTAAATGAGTTTCACCACATTTTACAAGTTGGTCACGCCCACCCAGTCACATGGCTGGCAAGCCACTCCCACCCAGGCACATGGCCAGCAAGCCACTCCCACAAAGCAGGCCACACCTACAGAAGAGGTTCTAAAATTTTTTGAAACCCACCACTGAATAGAACTGGAAAAAAATGACTTATGACCTTTTTCATACTTACGTTGTAGCATTCCCACACACATAGTCATGTGATCAACATTCGGATGCTTGATAACTGTTTCATAATTAGGACAGTTGCAGTGTCCCAGGGTCATGTGATCACCTTTTGCAACCTTCTGACAAGCAGTCAGTGAGGAAGCCAGATTCACTTAACAAACATGTTATTAACTTAACTGCAGCGATTTATTTAACAATTGTGCCAAGACAGGTCACTAAATGGGGCAAAACTCACTTAATAACTGTCTTGCTTAGCAACAGAAATTTGGGGCTCAATTGGGGTTGTAAATCAAGGACTACCTGTATATGAAGCTCTTCCAATTGCTTTAAGAGCCGAGGTGGTGCAGTGGTTAGGGTGCAGTACTGCAGGCCACTTCAGCTGACTGTTATCTGCAGTTCAGCGGTTCTAATCTCACCGGCTCAAGGTTGACTCAGCCTTCCATCCTTCCGAGGTGGGTGAAATGAGGACCCAGATAGTGGGGGCGATATGCTGACTCTGTAAACAGCTTAGAGAGGGCTGAAAGCCCTATGAAGCGGTATATAAGTCTAACTGCTATTGCTATATTGCTATTATAGATATTTTTTTCTCCTTTTCCTCCTTGTCCTTCAGCTTTAACTTATATGTAGGCAGCATGTTTTTCCCCATTTATTTCCCTTCCTTCAATGGGCCAGCATCATGTATTGGCTTTGATCTTAATGTTCAATATCTTATAGATAGGAATAACTGCATAAATATTTTATTTTAAATTGGTGCTAATTCACAGGTGAAAAGTTCACTATGTAAAATGTTCCCCCAGAATCTGAACAGAATGGTAATTTTTCCATGTCTTCCACATACTCTATACTCTCATAATTTATAGCAAATATGGTCCTTCAAATTCCACCTCTGTAATTACACCCGAGGTAGTAATGCACCTCAGAGCATTATCACAGTTGATATTCTTATTCTGCACCAACAATGCAAACAATCAGGGATGGAATCCACTTACCTTCCCTACCGGCTCGCAAATGTGACCACGCATGATCCCTGCATGTGCTCTGTGCAAAAAAAATTGACCTAAATGGGATGCCGTATAGTTGCAGAGCCACCCACGATTTCCGCTACTGGTTCAGGCGATCCGGTCTCAACTGATAGAATACCACCTCTGCAAACAATGTGTAAAATGTGAACACACCAGCGGCTCAGAAACCAGAGACTTTACTTAATAAACCATCTACCTTGCAAATTAAAAACATGAAACTCTGATAGGATTCCATCAACCCTTTAGTAATAAGAGTTGTGTTAAGTCAACTGGGGAGTGGATTTCTGCAAGGCACTCTACATAGTCTGCCTTTGAAGACCATCTGGAAGCTGTAGTTGTTGTAGAATGTGGCAGTGCAGGTAGTTATGGGTGCACCTTGATACTTCCATGTTAACCTTACTCAGGGACCAGTTGAGTTGAGTTGAGTTGAGTTTATTGGTCTTGTATGCCGCCCACTCCCGAAGGACTCCGGGCGGCTTACAATAAACAAGAGAAGGGGATAAATAAACAAAACAACACTTTAAAATACTCAACATTCACAGTTACCGTGGTGCTGGATATTTCACAAGCCCCCCGGCCTGCTGGAGCAGCCAGGACTTGGTAGCTTTGCGGAAGGCCAGGAGGGTAGTAAGGGTCCGGATCTCAACGGGGAGGTCGTTCCAAAGGACCGGAGCTGCAACAGAGAAGGCTCTCCCCCGGGGAGTCGCCAGCCAACATTGGCTGGCAGATGGAATCCGGAGGAGACCTAACCTGTGAGATCTAATCGGTCTATGGGAGATAATCGGCAGGAGGCGGTCTCTCAGGTACCCAGGTCCGATGCCATGTAGGGCTTTATAGGTGACGACCAGCACCTTGAAGCGGGTCCGGAGACTAATGGGTAGCCAGTGCAGCTCGTGGAGGATAGGTGTGACGTGGGTGTACCTGGGTGCACCCACAATCGCTCGTGCGGCTGCGTTCTGGACTAACTGAAGTCTTCGAACACTCTTCAAGGGCAGCCCCATGTAGAGCGCATTACAGACCAGATGGAATTCAAGATGCTGGTCATTATCTAGAAATCCTTCCCTGGCACAGGGCCAAGTTATTTACAAACTGCCTCTCCCTGGCTGTTTCTACATGTCCCACTAGGTCCAACAAAAGATGCATGCTGTGAGTCCTTTCAATTGAAAATGTCAGTTTATGGGATTTTGGAAGTGTGCCTGCCCTCTGGACCACTGGCTCTGACCCTGCTGGCCTTCTGTAAAGGACTAAATACCCGGGTTGGGGGTTTAGAAGGCCTATTAATTGGTGTCTATTTATTGTCTTGCTGAGCTTATCCTTGGGCTCACTGTTATTTTTAAATTTTTGCTCATGTTTTTATTGTTTTAGTGTGCTATTATCTGCCCAGACTCACATTTTTGAGGTTAACTATCACATAAATTGTTTAAATATATTATTAAACAGCTAGTAGTGGAGGGGCCCTTGGTGTTTTCTGAATTTGGTTGTTTTCTTAAAGATGTTTCATTACCCAAAACTAAGTAACGTCATCAGTGCTGATATTATCAGTTTGGGTAATGAAAACGATCAAACTCAATGAGCATCAAGAATTCCTCCTTTCAACCCTGTGCTACAAACATTCTCCCTTATTGGCAGCTAGTAGATCTTCAACAACCTATTTCACAAATTCCAACAAACTCTTTGAAACACCATTGAAACCTGTACAGTTGTTACTCTGTTATAACTCATAGAAACATACACGTTTTGTCAAGATGTCGTATATATGAAAGAAAATGTTACTTGGCAATGGTATAAACCGATAATTGGATCCAGGGCACGAACACATACATCCTCTCCCCCTCCATTTAGAATAGTACAATGGTAATTTCTTGGGGCTGTTCTCGATGACTATTTGGAACTAAAAGAATACGTCTTTTGTTCTGTAGGAAGAGTTCTTAGGGGATAACCATATTATATTAAGATTCTATGTAGAGTACTTTTAAATACAATCTTTTTTTAAAAAAAAATCCTTTTGTTGGTGGACTCCTTTCTGTTGCAGAGTCCTTTCAAGCTGGGTACACAGAGTATAAACATGCTGAATAAATACAGTCTGCGATTAATACAGTGGGTTGCTATGATCACTGAAACCCCTTCTCGGAAGAATGCTTTGTTAAAAAGACTCTTGTAGCTTCTCTGAACTCTATCCTTTTGGAAACACTACTCTGCCATTGTTCAAATATCCCAAAATCTTAAAATGTTGCTTCCAGGTTTTCAGATTTTATGCTTGCAATACTTTCAGTAGGATTTTATAGACTTTTTCAACCACACTACTATACATGCCAAATTTTAAAGTGCACTGTTATAAATCAGAATACTCTCTTTTTTCAACAATTGGCAATATTATATTTTCATATTACTTTCCACTGCGCTGGGAACCACCACATGAAATTGATCAGATATGTCATGCCATTTGAGGAAACATAGCTCCATCTTTAAGATCTGCTGCAACACTGTATGATTATGCAAAAGACAATGCACAGAAGCCAAATTTTAAGTAATTTATTTCAGTAGGAAAAAAATCCATTTTAAGTTCATACATTAAGCTATCTTGAAACAGCTTATGCAAACACACAGTTCAAACATACACACGTGGTAAAGTATTTTTAAAAACTCAGAAAAAAGGACAAGGAACAGCTAAACTGCACATCACTCGTAGAGGTCATAGTGCATTTTACCTCCATCAAAATAGTGCTTGAGGTCAAATGGAGGAAAATATACTAAAATGGCTTGTGTAGCAGTGTGTAGCATAATGTAGACTTTGCATGTTTTTACATATGTGAAGTTCTTAAGGTATGTGAATAACTATAAATTATGTTATTGTTAAGGGATACAAAAAGACAAGATTTCACTAAAATCCCCCTTTTCCACATATCTTCTAATACGTTTATGGTAAAGTAAGCCCATTAATTAGTAATAAAAATAAATATTTTTTTCAGGGAAAGAAGGTGCCGATTTGTCCACTGCAAAGAAGGGGCTTTGCACACATTTTATTTTAGATTTTCAATGACACCCGAACGCAAGAAACATGTTGATATGTCTGCAGCTTTGTTTCAGAAAGTTGTGAAAAACCTTAGACTGTAATATACTTTCACACTCTTCACTCTAGTCTCTGCATGGTCCAGTATCTTTGCAAAAGACTTAACTCTTGCTATTTAAGTTGCATTCAATTATAAATCCTGTTGTTCAGTTCTCCTCTTATCATATATGTGGAAAAATTAACTTAGAGAGCTAATAGTTATGGCCTTCAGAATTTAAGTTTTCTTATTCTTGCTGAAGTTTTATTTCTCAAAATTCAGATATTGTACAGTTTAGAAAGAAATATACGTATTAACTCCTCATGTGTAACTGGTTCTTAAAAAACTGGTTTCTATCTTGCAGTTTCAAAATGGATTTATACAAAATTAATTTAAATGATTCAGTGAAACTTGCACTTCTAGGGCAAGATCTTGCATTGGTGATGATGGTGAAAGAGGAGGGTCTGAAGGAATACTTGAGGCATCTATTGCCTAGTCCTGGTGTGAACTGGCTCACAAAAATTCCTTGTATAAAACCAATGAACTGAAACGTATTCAAATTAAGAGGTTTTTTTTTTACTGGGTCTACTAAACATAAAGCTTGACTTTCAAAACAGAAATAAGCTGAGAAAAAGTAAGCTTTTCTACTGGCTGAACAATTCCAGTTATTCAATTGGAGTTTCTGCAAAGCCCAATTTACATGAGTAGTGGAATGCATAGAAATAATACTTGGTGGATTGCCACCTTGGTCTTTCAAACTGGTAAGTAAGGCACTGGCAAAAATCTTATACAGATATAAAATGCTCATCTCATGATGAGCAGGAAATGTTACACTCCTCTGAATGAATATTCTGTTTCTGTCTTATTTCTAAATGTAAATTTTAAGGTTGAATACAGGCCATTTTAAATGGGAAAAGAGAGTGACTCAAAACTCCCCAAATCTAGGCAGATAGACTTTTCAGAGAAAGTAAAAAAATGATTCAAATTTTAGTGTCTTCAAGTTTTCATAAAATATAAGATTCCAAATTAGAACATTAAGATTTAAGAATGCTAACAACTGAAAAAAGCAATACGCACAAAAATATGAGGAAGAAAGATGCAACTTGAGCCACTTGATGCTTGCATTACAAGGACATCTAATTTGCAACATATTTGGTTGATCTGACACAAAGGTACAGCAATATGCCACAAAAGAAATCCAAAAATCTCACTTAACATTATTTGAAAATAGTATGTCTAAAACAATATCTAGAGTCAATGTTCTATGATTCAAATACAATCTAGATAAATAGCTGAAACAAAGCTTTTCATTTCATCTAATGTGTTCTGAAAAGCAGCTTCATCCATGTCTTCAATGTATATAGAAAAGTGTGTGTGGATCATTTGTGCATGAAGCAGTGCAAGTTACAATTTCATTACAAGGAAAATCTTCTCGGCTGAGATTTGACAAAGTAGTCCGACAGTATTATTCAACCAGCTTCATGTGGGCTAAATGAAATCTGGGAAACGGCTATCAACTTTTCAGAATAACGAGTACTGAGATACTCGGAACCCATGACCCCTGCATTTTATAAAAATGAGAGGAAATTAGAAAGTTGATTAACTGAGGCTCAGTTGGGCATATGTAATATGGATTCTTCATTTACAGTATGCAAGATGAAGAAGCACTCTCTCTGTGTGTGCATACGTGCATGTATGAAATGAAGACATATAAGGCATTCTACATTTGTACCAACCAGATTAGTGTTTCTTGTAACAGATCTTACCTTTTAGAATTAAACATTTCTTGCAACTTGATTTGTTTTTAGATGAAATATTAAAATATATTTTAGTGAAATGTGTCCTTTTATACCAAAAATCCAGTGTTTTTTGTTATAGTAAAAATGGAACTCGTTCTATTTTCTATTAATTATTATAAAAACAATCCCTGATAGTATTAGCATCTATGTATTTAGCTCAATTATTTAGAAGAAACTTGTACTATCAAGCAAAATGCTTCATTCATATTCAAACAGCATTTAGATTTTCTGATGCATATTTTAAATTATTATTAAAGGATATTATTAATAGTATTAACTGTAAAATTTTACATTACTGAGATTTAACTGATGAATGAAGCAAATTGTTAGAAATTAAATAGATCTTTTTACAAGTGCAACCTTTAAAACTACTATGAAATCTGGAATGGTTCAAGGTTTGAAATATTTTTTCAAATAGATTAAATCAGAACAAATAAATACAAAAACTGCAAAATGTTTATGAGAAAGCCAAAAGCTGTAAAAGTATAATATCCCTATTTGCTATTTATAGGTAAGTAAAGTTTATTTGTAAGTAAATTGCTAAGTAAAGTTTTTAAACAGAAGTTGAAATTTTTACTACTTTTGCTGTTTTGGGTAATCTATTGGGCAAAAACAAGTTTCCAACCTGGTTTTGAACTGATCCATGTGATCCCTTTTGTGTGTGCTCCTTCTCCAGACCATCCATTTTCTTTTGAGAAACATTTTGATGTAATGAAATAATTGTGAAAATGTTACATAAGCTTCAAAAATGATGCATCTCAGAAAATATGGATGATGTCCTATGATCTGAATCAAATATTGTAAATGTTCAAAAGTATTCACTGAACATGCCAAAACTAACTATATCAGACATCATGAGAAAAACTGGCACGAGTCGACCTTTTATCTTTCAAAACTTTGTGCCTAATTAAGCTGTAGTCTGCAGTTGCATCTTTCTACATCATAAGGGAGGTGATCAATTCGATAAATCTATCCACACATTTCTTTTTCTTCCGCACTTTTTTATAACAAAACAAATTCCACAGGATTCCACTCCCCAACATTAAAAAAATGGGATGCTTTTTTTAAACTCTGAAAAGTGGAAATTAAATTGTGCAAACTCTATATAGTAATACTGCTGGCTAGAAAGATGTTCTCATGAAACATCCTATCTCATTTATTGGCAGATGTGTAAACTAAGCAAGTAAGAACATGCAGGTCTCCTTTTATAACAAATACCACCAGAAGGTCAGAACTGAGTATTAATTCCCAAAAAATCCAAAATTTAAGTATATTGTGAACTTTATGGCAGGAACAACAGAAACACATTTTAAAAGTGGAAAATTTTAATGTCCCCATTTTTTTTTCATTGTACTTTGCATGAAAATATTATGTCAGCCTTATTATTTCCTTCTGTGGACAGCTATATATATATTCATATTCTTAACTGGACTATAGCACTGACTGAGTTGATTTCAACTGACCTTGTTTCCTTGTGATCAAATTTATTACCATGTGAAGGCTATGAAATTGTCTAGTTCAAAGTATCCTGGTATCATAGTTACACAGACAAATTTTCAGAGCGTGAGTTTCTTTACAAATTATCTCACGTGTGGACAGGCTGTTTTTTAAAGGAAATATGTGAAACGGCAACCTATCTTTTCTTACACTAAACCTACTTGTAATTAATCCCACCAGTGGCTTATCTTTTTACTTGCAGATTTTTCTGATTATGTAAGAGCTGATTTTTGCAAATTATACACAAATAAATGTATGCTTCAGAGATATGGTTTCCAGCTCTGACATAAAAGAAATAGAAAAACCTCTAATCCCAATCATGTGCTTCGACAAAAAGGAAAATATAAGGTTTTCATCTGTAAAACAATATTTAGTAGGCAGTAATAAAGATTTTCAGGGGTAAATGTGCTTGTGAAAAAGCATACAATGTGTAAGTAAAAAATATATGTAAAGAAGAAATGAGGGTGTTTTGTCTGAAAATATGTTGAGATTAAATTCTCAGTTCTGATCTTCTGATGTTTCCCAGAGCTTCCTTGAAACTGACAACCAAGATCTTTCTCTCTCTCTCAAAAAAAAAGAATGAATATATTGGCTGTTGTATCACTTGCAGAAAGGAAAAACCTCATGTAGTATCAAATTCTGCAAAGTCAGTGCTTTATAAAAAGAAGATAAATTTGCATATATTACAGTTGTTACATTCTAAGCTAAACTAATTATACCCTGTCCCCAATTAGCTGAGCACAAGAGCTAATACAGAGGGACACAGATATAAGCTGCATATTTTTTCAAGAAAACACAGGCTATGCCCTTGCACAAACACCCCTTGAAACACCCTTAAGTTTCAGATGTACTCCTTTTTACAACGAGAAAAGCTGCAAAAAGCAGGGCTTTAAAAGTAAAATGTAACAAAGTAAACACAAACACAAACTAGCTACAACCTACTTAACCTAAGCACAGCACCGTCAGAGGTTTTACACACGTATACGTACACACACACACACACAAACACACACGCACACAAATTTGGTGTTTCATGTTGGATAACCTTTCATTCTTTAAGGCAGTGGTTTCCACAAGTCAGTTCAGAGAATATTGAGTAGCAGCAAGCCTTATGGTAGTTCATGTCACATTCCATTCCCTGAAATCTTTAGTGCTTTCATTCAGAACTTTCGTTTACTTCCTAGTCGGAAGTATAGCTGGCATGCCTTCAGCAGGACTTCTCAAACCGTGAAATAGCAATTCAAAAGTGGATGGATCAAATTCTGCAGTAGCTGGTCACTCAAAAGTCATTAAATTGGCAGGAACCTATTAACAGAAGAAATAATTTTGTAAAGAAAATTAGAGATATAACTTAGGTTCAAGTTTAGAAATCAAGTCCTAGTTTCCTGTTACGCAATCAAATAGACAAGGTTGAGATTTATAAGCTGCTTCCAAATGCGCTAAACTTATAGAAATACACTTTTTTTTTTCAAGAATAGCTTGAGAATTAGGCAAGATCAATAACTAACCTTTGGTTTTTGCTTAGTTTCAAACTGCTCTTTTAAAAACAAATTATAGTTCTCCTAATTAAAACCAAAATCAGATGCTTCCAAAGGCTCCTTAGCCAGGCTATGGAAGAAATCAAGCCACAGAATTCAATCCTGGACTTGATATTCAGGAACATTTTTTTTTTATTTTGATTTGGAAGATCATTAAGCTGGAGGGAATAGTTCAGGTGTACGTTTGGGAGACTAAGGAGTCAAACTGAAAATAGATGGAATTTTCTTTCAAAAATAAAATGTACATATATGTATAAGATAGAGAATAATTGGCAAAGTATGATGCAAAAAGGGAATTTTGTGAATTAAGGAGATCACAAGTTGAATGGTGAGAAATGATGTGGTTGCAAAAAAGGAAATGTAATTTTTAGGCTGCATCAATATAGTAAGGTGATTTCCAAATAGTAGAATATTATAGTTCTACTCTATTCCATTTTAATCAGACCATTATACTCAATGTTTAGTTATGGACTCTCTCTTTAAATAAGGAAAGCTTTCAGAGAAAGGCAGCAAGGATCACTAACTAGAAACTATGTTGAGGAGAGGCTTGATAGTTTTACTATTAAGAGAACAATAGGAGGATATGATAAAGTCAGATATTTTAGGATATTTCACATAGAATAAAGCCATAGCCTGTTATCCATCATCCCATTATTCAGGTCACAAGACAGCTAATTTAAATTAGAGGAAGGTAGACTCTAGTTGAACATTAGGAAAATATTCGTGATTATAACGACAATTCAAAAGTGGAAACAGTTATCCATGGAGATAATGGATTACTCTTTACTGGATGTATTTAGGCAAAAGCTGGATATTTCTAATGGAAAATTATTTTGTTTGGAGGCCTACAATTATGCTTCTTTTAATTAAGACAGAGAAAGTGGCAATCAGATCAATATGATTTCAGAAACTGCTCCAGCTGCATCATCCTATCCATCCTGCATATAACCATTATTACCAAATACTCTGTGGAAGAGATCTCCAAAAAGAGAGTCCAAAGCTTGCTCCATTTGGACTATTCTATTCCCCACAGAGCCATTTGTCATAATGGAAATTATTCTTATTTATTTATTAGGTATCGGAATCTTCTTAGGCTTTAGGTGGCTTACAACAATTAAAAATTAAAACACTGATAATGAAATAATAAATAATATATTCGCCTCACACAAACATTCACCTCATCAGATACAATGAACATACAAAATAAATGTAAATGGAGATAACCTATTAAAAGGCTGATTTTAATCAACTTTTGGAAGTCATCAACAAAATAGTCAACTGGACTAAAAAGCACCTTTGGGACAACCATGATCTGGACCAGGAGTATCAAACTGGTAGCCTGGATGTATCATGCGCAAGCCACACCTACTCCGGCTCCACAAAGGCAAAAAGTCACGATGCATCACATGATGTCACGTGATGCGATTGAGTTTGACACCTGTGATCTGAATGATTGAGAATCTCCATAGACAACAAAATAGTCAGTTTTGTTTCCAGGGGAAGGCTGTCATGTCTAAAAAAAAATATGGACTCATTTTGTGGGGAGGAAGAGGAAAGATTTATCTACTCTCACTTAAGAGAGGTCCATTTCAGATTGAAGATGGTCCTGAAGGTACCTACGTGCAAGTTTGTAAGTTAAAGCACACAATTTGAATTGCACTTGGAAACTTATTGTAGCCAACCCAAGGCTTGCAATGTAGATGTAATTTGCTGTAGCACTGAGTGCCAACAATTGCAGTTTCTGGGTCCTCTTTAAAGGCAGCCCAAATAGAACATTTGTAAAGCTCCAAATGAATGTTCATAAGAGCATGTTATTTTAGCTAGATTCGACTGCTTCAGCACATAACCAAAAGTGGGCCCACAGCCTCCATCTATAAATCTAGCAGTAGCCAAGAGGAACTCAAAGTCGAGTGCATCTCCTTCTAGAGGCAACTCTAGAGCAAAAAGAGAAATGCAATGAACAAACTTTGTCTTGTCAACTATAATCTATTTCCATCCAATCCCAAACATGTCCCAGGAGTTAGATGAAGACATTAGTGGGATTCCTTGATGAGCCCAGGGTGGCAATATAAATATCAGTATCATCAGCATACAGATGTTACTGCACCACAAACTAATGAATGATCTCTTCCAGGAGTTTCATATAGATGTTGAAAGGGAGAGCCCAATGAACTTTGCTATATCGCATGAGAGCAATCACTGGATTGACCTTTTTTCCTCCCCAATCATTGATTAGAACTATCAGTGCAGGAAAGATAAGAATTTGAAACAATGCTTCCAATCCCACCCCCACCCCGCCTACAAGTAGTCTAGAATACTATAGGTTGATGGTATCAAAGCCTGCTAAGAGACTAAAGGACCAAGAGGTGAGAGGTCATTCACCTAGTTCCCAACAAAGGTAATAAATTAGAATGACTAATGGTATCTTGATCCCATGCCTGGGTTTAAACTGAAACTGAAAGAGTCCCTAGAAGCCACTTCTAAGGCATTTAGCAGCTGAATTCCCACCATTCAACAGTCTTCCTTCAACAGTAAGGATGGGGACAGGACGGTAGCTGTCAAACAGCTGAATCCAAACAGGGATTCTTAAGGAAGCAGTGTGCAACCGCTTCCTAATCCAAAAGAACCCTCCACCCAACCCCACTGAGTTGGGACAGACCAATACAAAAATACACAAGCTTTTTGTATCTTGTGAGGAACCACTTTATATTCAGGCCTTAATGGTCACTAAAGCATCACTTCATAATTCTTGTTCTCTCACCTGTTGTCTGTTGCTCTGGCAGGCAGCACTTAGATGCTTGAACCACAGCATTGCATTCATTCTATTACCAGCTTGAAACTTGTATGAATTCCCTGAATGACAAAATGAGGAATTTTCCATTAAAAACGAAAACCATCTTGTACTTAAACATTAAAAAAAAAAGCCTAGTGGGTGGAATTAAATCATATGCTTCCACTGACGGAATTTATTGATTATTTTCACTTGAATACTGTCAAAATCCCCTAACTTTCTGGAGCAAATCTTGTAGCCATTTCTTTGACCTATCATACAAATATATAGATTTAGCAATGAACACTACAAGTATTTTTAATATATGATAAAATATCTACTCATACAGCCAATCAAGAATTTTCTCTGAGAGAAAAGTACAGAATTTTAAACAAAGGTCCAATGTTTCTTTCATGGAATGAGCCTAGAAGACTTATTTTATTTGTACAATTTTATTTGCAATATAAAGTCATCTCCATCACAAATTATTCACTTATAAGGTAACTTCTCACTTATCTTCCTGGCATATAAAGTTTCTGAGGTGCTATAATAATATTCCAGGCCAGAAGCTCCAGCATTTTTCCATTTTTACCATTTAGGTCACATGACTTATTAAACGAAAAACTAACCTCACATTGCTTGCATTCTGAATTCCTTTCACCACTCTTTTCTATGGGGGACTTAAGATAAATTTTAGTTTTCAAAGGAGGCAATTTGATTAAAACATTGAAATGACTTTCCAGCAAGAGATGAATAAATATCTATTAATGGTTAATGTAATTCTTTTTAGTCCTGTCTTATTCATTAATTAGGGCCTCATTCACAGCTCACTACTACAATTAAACCCTGAAGGGTTTTGTTTTACCCTAATATAACTACAGGAATCCTCGATTTCCAATAAAAAACGGGGCTGAAATTTCCACTGCAATTCATGACAGTTGTAATGGAACGATTTTATGACGATTTTTATGATAGACATTAAGCAAATGAATCACATGGGCATATTTTGCTGAAAAATGGCAACAAAGGACACAAATAATGATCATGTATTTGCACGGTGTTGCAACCGGTTGTACACGTGAGCAGAATGTGAGCTGGATGCCAAGGGTCTGAATTGCAATCATGTGACAGTGGGGGTCAGTTATAAGTGCAAATACATAAGTCATTTTTTTCATAAGCTGTGATAACTTTGAACTATCTAAAAATGAAAATTGAAGACTATAATTGATTTAACAACTAATTTCAGGGAGGCGGTATATTTTGAATGTAACATGACTGTTAAATTTAATTTTCTTTTAACAGTTAATAACAACCACTCATGTCCAATAACAGGGAAGAGGTATACTTTAAATGCCAAATGATTGTTCAAGCTACAAATGAAAAGTCCAGACAATATTCACTGTTCCTCTTCAAAATGGAATTTAGTATTATTAATAAAATGGGTTAATATTGAATTTCAATTTGGAGAAGAGCATTGAATACTTTCTGGACTGATTGGCTGAACGGACTTTGACCATTTGGGGGCAAAATCTGCTAATGTCCAATTTGGACGAAGGAGGAATACTGCAGTGTTTGTTATTTCTAAAGACGATTAAATCTAGAATTTACTACTAGTAACTAATGTTACTGACCTTTTTCAGAATCTGTGAGTAGGAAAAGATCCGGATGATCGGGATCATCAGCCATCATAACCATCCAACCCACTACTGACACACTCTTACTTGGTGTAGATTTGAACTAAGAGTAGGAGTGAGGGGAACATCAATGAAAGGGAAATAAGAACAAAAAGGCTACAGCAATATTTGCATTAAAAATAATGGCTGCAACAAAAAGAACAGAATTGACCTGCTGGCTTTTGTAATGCAAGACACAGATTAAGTAAAATCCCAGAGTTAATGTGGGACTGGACCTTGATCCACAAACAGGGGTGTCACAGAAGCAAGTTTTATGTAAACTATGGAAAACCTTTTTCTCTTTGAATTTCCTTGTGTGGACTGGAAGTTGCTATTTTTCCATGCACAGAAAAACTGAACTGAATTTATAAAACTCCTTCTAGATTCTAGATACGGACCTTTCTGCAACAATTACAGCAGGAGTTTGGAATTAGTTTTAAAAATTGCTACAACTTGCTTGCAGCAAAGCTAAAGGTTAAAACAGAAGAAGCAAATGAACAACATATTTTGAAAATATGAAGTTTATAGAATGGTGGTAGCTCAGTGCTGCAGAAAAGGCAACATTCACACGGAAAGGCTGGAAAAAACCCTTCTGCCCCAAACTATCCCTTTCAGCTAAAAGCAGGAATACAGTACACACATGTTTTCTCTCTGTAGCCTTCAAAGACTTTGCAGCGTAGTAGAAAAGCTGTGTTCCAGATAAAGCCACCCAGTATTTGGTCCAAGAAGCTACCTATATGATTAGAAAATCACAAGATCAATCAATTCAAAATGTATCTTCCATTGTATCTTAATTTTGTATGTATTTAACTCCTATTCATTTTACACATTAACTAAGCACAATGAGACTTTTAGGATATTGTTAGTTGTAATCCACATTATATACTGTCATATAACATTTTGTGCTGTGGTGATGCGGAAGGTTCCCCAACAAATGTAAATCTAACATCCAAGACCCCCAAATTAAAAGATATTTCCTGGACATGAACTACTGTCAGTCTCAGGTATTTTTTAACACCATCCACAGGAAGTACATTGGAGGGGTAGCCACACAGATTATTTGAGTAAATCACGAGATATTTTGCCAGAGTTTGTATTTTATATGCTGTATATCCTGTTTTCCTATCAATTGACTTCTAAATACTTTACAACCTACTGAGGTGTACCTAATTCAAATAGTTGAGCAATCATTGGTGATCTAAACAAAATGAATAATTTAAAATATTTTTGAAACAGGAAAAGCCAATTTTGAATTTTTTTTAAATGATTTATTTAATAACTTACTGTTGGTTTCTTCCCTTCTTTCAACAAAGTTTTTCTTCTAAGAACCCCTTGAATAGTAACAGCTCCTGGATACAAATGAACAGCTAAATCTTCAGATTCTGCAGAACTAAAAAAAAAAGCAAGTGTAAAGTATGGGAAGGTACTGTATTTCAACAGAAATTCTTGAAGCATCACTAATATTATCTGTGGTTTCTGAAACAAAATACTGTACTAACACATTACTTGTTGAATTTAATTATGGAAAGATATCAACCTTTGGAAAGATTATATATTTTACTTGCACAGCACTAATTAACATGCTAAGAAAGACTTTCACTTTAACAATTAATTTATGACTAACTATAACTTTCACTATTATATATGACGACAAAGAGCTACAAATAATTTTAATTGGCAAAAAAACTGGAATTGGCTCCACTTTAAAAATTCCTTTCCTTTAATTTTTAAATGATTCTTTCCAGACTTTTCCAGATCTGCTAAAAATATTGGTGCGTAGTAGTCACTTGAGTTAATGAAAACAAAGTATAAAAAGAAAACAAAGAAAAACAGCAAGAGCTTAATACATGCACAATGCCATACCAAGATATTTGAAAGCAATAACAGAAGCAGCAGGAAAGCAGGGGAGCTGGCCCAGAGCTGTTAAATAAAGCTGTTGTAACATAGGTTGTGTTCTAACAAGTGAGTAGCTGACCAACGTTTAATGACAGGAAATATTTGACTGCACAAGTGTTTGTGTAACTGCATACCAAGCAACTTATGTGCCATAGCCATCACTCTCTAGAGACAGACTAAGAAAGTAAAAAAATTCTGAAACATCTTGGAGAATTTCTTCCATACATCTTTTAACTATTTAGCCCAGGGGTAGTCAACCTTTTTATACCTACCGCCCACTTTTGTATCTCTGTTAGTAGTAAAATTTTCTAACCGCCCACCGGTTCCATATTAATGGTGATTTATAAAGTAGGGAAGTAACTTTACTTTATAAAATTTATAAAGCAGAGTTATAGCAAAACCCTACCGCCCCCCATTAAAGCTGGAACGCCCACTACTGGGAGGTAGGGACCAGGTTGACTACCACTGGTTTAGCCTATAAACTAAGAAAGATGACAAACTGAGCTTTCTCGACTTTCAAAAGTTAACAAATGCTTGTCCACATTACATCAGATTGTAACAGTTATTTGAAGCTAAATTATGGATAGGTGCTGAAGAATGTAAAAAGGCCTTGATGTGAATGTAAGTGCTTCTCATAAAATGGTATTCAAAGAAACTTTAAGGCAAGGAATCTCTATTCTTGCATATCATTGCTAAGAAACCAAAATGAAGGAACCCCCTTTTTATTTTATGATATTATAAGACAGCTCTTTTTTTGTTGCTGAAAGGCAGTTTGGCACAGAGACTCATCTTCAGTGAGACTCATCTTCAGTTTTTGTCTTCTAATACAAACTGCCAAATATATTTTGGAGAGGTATGAGAATAAGCAAGGATGGGGAATGAGAACTGATATTGGGGCACCTGGCCATACCTGTTAGTCCACTTCTTTCTGCCTCTCTGGAAATAATGGGCATCCGATTTATAATTTATATGGCTCAGGATAAAAAGAAAAAGCAACTTCTTAACTCTCACTCAATCTTCAAAGTTCCAATATTACTCTTGCCACCCAATTACTTTCAGTACCATCCAGTATCATAAATGATGCTTTAAAGGTTTTTATTTTTTTTAAAGTAGAGAGTCAAGTGAAACATTTTGGGATTTTTTAAAAAATAACATTACAAAATTAGATATGCAGATTAAAATGAGCAGCCATAGACTGTGAAGATGAGATTAAATTTTAAGATAGAAATCCTGTTTCGATAGAGAATGTTCATTGATGTGGTACGTCAAGAGAGTATCAAGATAGTTAGAAAGAACAGGAGTGTCAGATTAGATCCACTTCACAAATCAGTCACCAACACCAGAGGAAAGTGTCTGGCCCTTGAACACAAGGGACTAGTACCTGCTGCCCTTCATGTGGCTCCAATAGCCATTTCGTGCTAGTCTTGTCACCGGACCAAGAGAATGGTATAATCTGTTCCTGTTGGATTCCATTATAAATGGTATGGGTTACATTTTTCAAATTCATAGTCATCATTTGTTAGAACACTATAATAAGCTTTCCTTTCTGCTACATTGCTACGTCTTGTTCATGTATTTCATGTTTTCAAAATATCTCTTTATTTGAGCAGCACATGTTCTTGGTGTGAACATATGTAACGATAGAATATTCTTCCTGGCATCCTAATGAACGATTAGACAATCAACACCAGCAGTTAAAACAAGACGCTGCTAAAATCCAAGTGATCAGGGCAATGCAATCACCTTAGAATATGAGAACATTCCCTCTTATAGTGGTTTAGCAGTGCATCTTGGCTTTTTCTTCTGAACAAATGTAGGGATTATATGGTTCATACAGGGATGTGTGAATCGCTGATGTGGCATGAGTGCAGAAGGGCTGGATGTGAGAATGGATGCGTGGGGGACTTATTCCAGTGATTTCAACATTCTCTGCTGACTTCCCCATTAACTTTCTGGGGAAGTCAGCAGGGAAGGCTGCAAATGGTAATTATATATGACAGTGGGGTGTTTGGCTATTGTAAGTGCAAATGAGTTGCCATGCACCCAGATTGTGATGATGTGACCACAGGAGTGCTGGGACACCCAGAACTCTGAGGATCGATTGTAACTCCATTCATTCAGAACCGTCATAACTTGGATTTGTCACTGACCAAATGATTGTAAGTCAACAACTACCTCTATTTATGTGCTTTTCTGGTGAGACTGGTGTATCAGGGCAACCTGGTGTACCCAAATATGGGACGGAGCATATTCTTCCTGGCATCCTAATGAATGATTAGACGGCTTTCGCCTTTCAGTCCCAATCCAGGAACCTTCGCAGGCACAGTCTATTTTGTGTTAAATTTAAATTTACCTTTATTTCTTTGTCGGTAAATTTATACCTCTATTTATATTGATGGAACTATTGTTCTATTCATATTACTGAGCAAAATGCATTAAGTTAGTGGCCTGAAAACACATAATATAAGACAGGGAAGAAAAAGAATATGCAGTTCATCCTGCAGAAAGAAAACTTTTAGTGTTATAAAATCAACTATGATTTTACTAGCTTGTTATGTCTACTAGTACTTCACTTGTACTGAACTGGGAACTGCATAAGCACCTCAGAACATTAGTGGTGCTTTATCAAATGATCAATGCATTTCACCTGAAAGCTGCTGCAATGATATACTGCACAAAATAAAAGTAATTTTACAAAAACAGTAGTAAATTTAGAGCATGTTTTTATATAAGTCAAACATATATGTTCACTAAGACAGAAATAGCAATAGCAATAGCAGTAGACTTATATACCGCTTCATAGGCCTTTCAGGCCTCTCTAAGCGGTTTACAGAGAGTCAGCATATTGCCCCCAACAATCTGGGTCCTCATTTTACCCACCTCGGAAGGATGGAAGGCTGAGTCAACCCTGAGCCGGTGAGATTTGAACCGCTGACCTGCTGATCTAGCAGTAGCCTGCAGTGCTGCATTTAACCACTGCGCCACCTTGGCTCTTGAAAAAAAAAAATGGTCTACTGTTCTAAATTGGTCAGCCTTGCTGTTCTAGGAGTAACTCAGGACAACTGTCAATTGGGTTTTACTCCAAGCCTATACTGTAAATAGGAGCTTTAGCTTTGGGAAGCTTATTTCAACATTCTTCAAACTAATTGTAAGTCAATGATGAACCACTTATATAAGGTGCATATGTTCCAGTGGTGGGTTTCAAAATTTTTAGAACCTATTCTGTAGGTGTGGCCTGTTTTGTGGGAGTGGCTTGGTGGTCATGTGACTGGGTGGGTGTGGCTTGGTGGGCGTGTGTCCGGGTGGATGTGGCTAACTTGGAAAATGTGGTGAAACTCACTTAACAATGCTCTTGCTTAGCAACTAAAATTTTGGGCTCAATTGTGGTCATAGGTTCTCTTTCTTTTTCTTTCTTTCTTTCTTTCTTTCTTTCTTTCTTTCTTTCTTTCTTTCTTTCTTTCTTTCCTCTCTTTCCTTCCTTTCTTCCTTTTGTCTCTCTCCCTCTTTCTTTCTTTCTTTCTTTCTTTCTTCTCTCTTTCCCATTTCCTGTTTCTTTATTTTTTCTTTCTCTTTCTATCTTTGTCTCTCTCTTTTTTCTCTCCCTCTCCCTCCCTCCATTCCTTCCTTCCTTCCTTCCTTCCTTCCTTCCTTCCTTCCTTCCTTCCTTCCTTCCGTGTATCTCTTCCTTTCCTGTGTGTATCTCTCCCCCTTCCTTCCTTCCTTCCTTCCTTCCTTCCTTCCTTCCTTTCTTTGGAACAGGTTCCAAAAGGTACGCTAAATTTCACGAACCGATTCTGGCGTACCAGTGCAAACCAGGAGAAACCCACCCCTGATATGTTCCCTCTGAGCAAATGTTTGAGCAAAATAGGATTCTGGGACCACTGCTAAAATATTAGTGATAATACACTCTCCAGAAAACTTGCATGATTGAACTATTTTAGCAATTACTTTTTCTTACATTTATAATCCATGTGTAGGAAAAGCAGAGCCTTGATTAAAAAGCACTATACCAGGAATATTTAGCACGCTTTCCTATGTAGAAATGTAAAACTGTCATATGTTAAATACACATTTGAACAAATATAAAATATATTGACTTCTCTTACCTTTCAAATGCTGGCCAAGAAGTTTCTTCACTAAGCTCTGAACCATCACTGCTACCTAAAATTGGAATAAGTGAATCATTTTAAAAACACTGTAATTCTATGATTTGCCAGGTCTGAAAATGTTTCAAAAAAACCTTGTATAAATTACCCATAATAAAACTGACTCAATTGGAATGACATTAGTTTAAAAAGAAAACACCTTATTTCTGGGAGTTTTGTTTATGAGATTATTTTAACTATAGATACTAGTTTTTATGTTCAATTTCTCTTTCCCTGCTTAATTGTTAGAACTTGCTTAAATTTGAATAGTTTAATTGCAGAATATAATTTAATTGCATTATATTAAATGAATACATATATAGCACTTGTTCTTCGTTTAATACATTTGTGCCTCTTCTTTCATTATGTTTCTGTGTCTGTATGCATAAAAGAAATGAAGTAGAACAATAACAATTTAGCACCATCTTCTGGAATTAGCCAACCAAACACAGGAAAAACCTCTAAAAAAAACAGTGCCACCATCTCCCTTTTCTGAGAGGATGGCCCAGAAGGATAGCATGAAATTCCTCGCAGTGGAATGAGTGAGATGATATTGGTGAACATCCTGTTCTGAAAGGGAGCAGGTTGTCTTAAAAAATGCTGCTGGGTTACATTCAGCATGTAGATAAGGGAGACAAAAGACTTCAACTTTGCCACCTGAATCACCTGAATGTGTGAATTAACTTAGGTTTGTACTAGGATTCAGTCACTCAATATTGTTCTTTCTCCAGCTGCGTCTTTTCTACTGGTTCATCACCCTAAGTTCTTCAGTGTTTTAAAAAGCAGCACCAAATCTACATGTAAGGGCAGACAGCTATGATGCAATCTATCTATGGCATTGAATGTCCTATTAAACAAATGTGTAACCAGTGACTTAGATGAACTGTTTACCAGATCCCTGTGAAATTTCCCAGGAGCCTCTGAATACCCATAGGTAGATGCTGGGGTAAACCAAGTTAATGAGTCCTTCCCAGTGCAGGAAGAAAAAGCTATACGTAACTGTTGTGGCCCGGCAGGAGCCGTTGGAGCTGCCGCCAGACTCCGACAGTGAGCGGTCTTATGAGTCGGCCCTGGAAGAGGTGGAGGACCCTGGACAGAGTTCCGACTCCGAGCAGGGCGAGGAGAGACTGGTTGGCCACCAGGTAGCGCCTGAGCCTTGGATCAGTGTGGAGGAGACAAGAGTGAGTGATCCAGAAAACACCTGTGAGTTGTTCCGGGATGCACGCCGTTGAAGGGATATTCGGCGTCAAGAACAACGGTGTAATTACAAGAGGTGATTACGCTCAGCTGATGCTCATTAAGATCCTCTCCTGATTATAAAAGAGACTGCTTGTGCCACGCCTTTCTGCAGAAGTCAACGTTAAGGACTAGCAAGAAACAAACTTGGCAGGCTGGATTGCTGCCAAGTTTTGTAAGACTTGCTGCCAGAGTGCTTATCTCTTTGTTTATGTGGCTTGCAGCCAACGAGAGTCTGGACTGATTAAAAGAAACCTTCTCATTTACGTTGGTTTCGGCTTTCGTTCCTGGATGGAGGAGGGGGGTCAGAACAGATAACTCTGTAGCAATCAGAAAGTGATCAGTCCTTGACATAAGATGAGTTCAACATCTTCACCCTTTCATATCACATTGAATTTGTGTTGAAACAAAAACTAGATCTAATGTGTGTCCTTTCATGTCCTTGAAAATGTTGCTTTGTTCACGTTTGTAACAAAGATCTCTACAAGTATCTGAAAGACCCTGGCCAAATGAAAATTAGCAGCCTAGCTAAGCCATGCTAAGTCAATTTGTAAGTAAGTAAGTCAATGGACTGATATTTATGCCAAGTTATGATCAATGGACCTGTCAGTTGATGGCCATATTTTAGTTAACTTTCACTGCAAAGGATGCTGGGAATTCCTTTCCCACTTGCTTTTTCTAATCATTTTTATTCCCTTTCCATGCTCTTTATGTGGGTGTGGAAAATGTAGACCTAACCCAGAGGCTGTTTTTGCATGAGACTTTTACAGAACTTTATACTAGATATTAAAAAGGTAGTACATCTTGAGTAATTTTACAACATGGGAGGTTTGAATCCCAAAATCATCAGGTCACTAACTCAGTTTGTAATGTGCACATCTGTGGATAAGGCCTATGCATGACCCTTAAATAATATGGAGGAGAGGTTGCATATAAATATAATGAAAAAAAATACAAGTTTGAATTTCAAGACACTTTTTTTTACTGATTGAAATAAAATCTCACCTATTGAAATTCCGCTAGAAAGGGTGGAGCTCTCTGCCTGTCCCCGTAATGGAGCATGCGGTTCCATGACACTATCATCTAAAAGATGCCTTGGTCCTGCATTTGGGAATGTTGCACTTTTAAATTCTGCTGTGTTCATTTTATGAATGAAACTAGAAAAATAGTGAAATACATAATAAGATTGATCACATGTTTAAAGCATTAAATATAACATAGCACCAAAAGTGTATTTAATAATAGATCAGACCTCAATAACCAAATCCAAAAGAAAAGACAAAATAAATAAAGGCAAAAAGAGTTTAAAATGTTAAATGTTAACAAGAATATGTAATTTTATATAGATATGAAAAATAGGCATAGACGAGTTACATTTAATATTTTTGTACTAAAATTCTGCAATGCCTACTGATTTTGTCTTTCTATGTATATGTACATTATACTTTTATAAAGAATGGGCAAATATTTATGAACATGGACAATTAAAGAATGGATTCCAACATTACACTTAGAAGTGGACATGGAAGAATGAAAATGTTATTAGGAAATTATATATGATACCAATGTTTAAGTATTGATTTTTCTTTACCACAAACAGTCTAAATAGAGATTGCCAACCACATTCACAATCATAAAATGATTTGCAAGCAAGAAGCTTTGTACTTTGCAATTTAATTCCTAAATTTTTGGAACAAATGATTAAATATGAAGATTAACTGTATTCCCCCCCCCCTTTTTTTTTCTTTTGCACAAGGCAAGAGGATGATCAGTAGTAAGGTGGAGGGATTTAGTGACTGCTGCACCATTGGAAGACCTGAAGGACCAAATTAGAGACAGATCATTTTGGAGAAAATCTATCCCTGTGTTTGCTAACTGACATTGACTTGATGGGCCATAATTAATCAATGTATGAACAATTGGGTTCAGGATATAAATCAATCGGAAACTATGGCTCGTCAGTTCAATGATTATAACTATGGTTTAACAAAACATTATGAACAGATATGAGCATTTTGTTGCCTTATACCTAATTAGTTTTGTTTCCTAAAAACAGAAAGGAGCTGTTTAGACCATTGAGTTAACTTGCTAATCAAAATTTCGTATTCAAAATTCTAACGATATACAGAAGTATAAAGCAAAGGAAATTAAAACAAAACAGAAAAATATTCTAACCAAATAAGTAATATTACTTTATGATGGTAGTAATTATGTATAGCTCAAGTTGGCATATTGCATTGTTAGACTTTTCTCTGTTCTTGTCGGTTTCTCTGTTGGGGTTCCAACAATGCCATGATTGCATTGCCTGTCTGCAAATCTGAGTTTGGCTTGTTTAATAAATTATTTAATAATCCTGAATTATCATGATGTACAAATTCAGCCACTACTTTATCTATAAGATAAAGAAGTATATACATATACTATGTATATGTATATGTATATATGTGTGTCTGTGTGTGTGTCTGTGTGTGTGTCTGTGTGTGTCTGTGTGTGTGTCTGTGTGTGTGTCTGTGTGTTGTATTTGTGCTGATAAATAAATAAAGGGAGACTAGTATAGATCTATTTCAAGCTATTTAGCTCTCATCAGCTAGCCATACCCTTACTGGGATTCGAACCTGGGCTGAATAATTGGGGCATACCAGGGGTTGTGACACTATCTCTCTCTCTCTCTCTCTCTCTCTCTCTGCATACATACATACATACATACATACATACATGTTGTATTTGTGCTGATAAATAAATAAAGGGAGACTAGTAAAAATCTAATAGATCTATATCTATATCTATCTATCTATCTATCTATCTATCTATCTATCTATCTATCTATCTATCTATCTATCTAATCTTTACTTATATTTATCTTGTATTTACCTATTAAAGAAGGTATCCATATAGTAAGCTATATACAACCTAGTACATGCAATGCATGAAAAGTCAATTGTTTAAAGAAGATACTTAGTTCATATACATGGATTTTTAAACAACAATAATTCAGAGTATCATGGATTTAAATAACAGAAGAAACTGAATCTCAAATAAAATGCTAACTTGTATCCCAAACTGTGACATTTTCTATGCCCATGAGGCATCAGGTTTCTAGGCGATGGAGGAGTTGGTGGTAGCAATGCTCCTTCCCCAGTAGCATTCTTTCGCACTGTTTGGGGAGAAACACCCACTTCAGGGCCTGGAAAAAAATAAATAAAAAGAGTAGAGCAAAGAACAAGTTCATTATTATAATTCTTCAAAATCTTCAAAATAGTTTTGGAAGTGCATATACAGATTTTACCTATTTCCCTCTCTTTTTAGTTTATTTAAAAGTTTGCTTAAATTAGGTTTTCTATTTAACAGATTTTATGGTTATTAAAAGTCCAGAAAATAGGAATACTGGGGAGTAGAATCAGAACATTTTATTGTTGAATACTTACCAACTAAATCTTCACGAGATGCAGTGGCACGTGGGGTACTGGTCCCAGGTTCTATTTTTAATGAAAGTCTGTGTTAAGGGAAAAAAAAACATTTTGCTAATAGCAAATCCAGACTTCTACAACTTACTTTCATTTTCTAGGATTTCCTACTAGGAATCCATCAATAAATCATTTGAACCAGATTGGTTGGGGCTAAGGTGTTGACTAGAAACAAGGAGAGTGACTTCTAGACCTCCCTTAATCATGAAAGCTTCTGGATGACCTTCGGCAGTCTCTCTATCTCAGCCCCATACATATCTTAGGGTTGTTATTGTGGGGAAAGTAGAGGGTAGGAGTGTTAGGTATGTTATCCACCTTGAGTTACACACATACATACAAGAAAAGGTAAGATAAAAATATAATAATTAGCTTCTCAGACTGGCACCAAATCATGAGTTTGGTGGAGTATAAAAGAGTAACCAATATAATTTGATAGATTTAAATTTTAAAAACTCATTTTTTAAAAATAGGTAAAATACAAAATGCCTATTTTTCATTTTAAAAAAATACACGTGAAGTGCCATTTAAAAACACTGTGATTTCCTGGAAACTTTCTCCCACACTGAATAATAATTTAAAGAAAAGAACAAAACAATTGGACGTATAACTGCCACATGACAATTAGTCTTAGTTTTTAAAAAATCCAGTATGGATTTATATGATGTATACCAAATACCGTAGTTAATAACAGAATAATTGCGAGGGAAGATGATTAAGAATAGGGGTATATAACAAACAATTCATAATAGTTTAAGATTGTCTTCGATCCTGAACAACTATTGATTCTTATTCATCTGTTATATTTATATCCCACTTTCTTGTAGGAACTCAAAGGACTTAAATGGAAATCTCCTCAAAAATCCTATATTGCAGATTGGGTGGAGAGAATTACTGCTCACCCAGTGAATTTCAATTGATGAGTTTCCTCCTTCCTAGTTCAATGACTAAACTACTACAGGGGTTTATGTTTGTTATTTTTTTCATTGATTCACTTTTAATTTTAATTTTCAATTCATTTAATATCTACAGCCAAGTGTTACGTTCTAGGAAAGAAAAAGAAAGGAAAAAAAGAAAGAGAAAGAAAGTATTCATGAAAAGTGAAAGCCTATAAATAGAAATGCACTAAAACTTTGAAACGTTTATAAAACAAGACAAGTACTTTTTTGTTCTTTATGAAAAATTGCTCTAAAACCAAAAATTTAATAATGAATACATTCCAATTGACCAGTTTTTATGCTTACTTATAATTATCATCTTCCACAAACTTCTGAAGTTCCTCTATATACTGAACAGAATTCAGGTACTTTTGAACATGAGGCAACACAGGAATATCTAAATAGTAATTAATATACATGAAGAGCAGTTATTTTATTGGCAACCACTAAGATCTATGTATTTTTATATGGCATGATTTCATATCAATGTTAACTATTATTATTATTACCATGTTTTTCGGATTATAAGACACACTTCGCCTCCCCCCCCCCCCAAGAGGGTGAACATTTGGGTGCTTCTTATACACCGAATGTAGCCCCGCCCACCCACTGGCACCCAACCTTTGGCTTCTGCCTCCCAGCAATTTGCCTTCTTGTTTTATCTCCCCAAAAGCTAGGTGCGTCTTATACTTCGGAGCGTCTTATACTACGAAAAATACAGTATATTACCCTCCCTCCCCCCCAAATCAGGCATTTAGATGATAAATTAATAAAAAGGAAGTTTCTTACTGAGAGACTACTTTATTTGAAATAGGCTTGGTCAAAATTAAGGGGGTGGCTTCCAAGATCTTTTTGAATAATAGGAAACTTACTGTATCAAAGACTGTTAATTATTTTTTTTTAAAGTGAATGCTATGTTGAGAAAAGTTCTCTCTTTGAAAGAATTTAGTAAACAAATATTATCATTTACATTTGTTGAAAGAGATATATTTTAAGATATAGTCTTCATATCTTGAATGTTTTTAAAATATCTCACCACCACCTTTAATCAAAAGTGAAATTTGAGCAAGCCTCAATTAATATTCAAGCAATTTCATTCACTGCTTGCACATAATGCTGTAATATAAATACACGGTGTAACTTACCATATTCACAAGATTGCTGTAAGTCTGAAATTATTCTAAGAATATTATTCATTAAATTTGATCTCTGCTCATTTTCCAGAATACTTCCTGTTGATGGATATGCTGAGTCAATATATGTCAAGTCTGAGAGATAAATACCTGAAGATGAATTAAATATTTTTATTATATAGATCATTGAAATAGTTACAGGTATATCTTTCTTACTGTCTGCCTCATTTAGCGACTGTTACACTTGTGAAGGAAACCCCCAGCTTTGTGATCAATCCTCTCTTTTATGATCATTGCAGTATTTTGCAATCACGTGATTACCATTTGGGAGTTTAGCAAATGGCATAGAGTTATGACTGTTGCAGTGTCCCAAGGTCATGCCATTTGTGTGTTTTGCAACTGGCTTGTGTCAAAGCAGAGATAATTGAGAATATGGAATGTTTTACTTAACAGCTGTGATGATTTGCTTAACAACTGAAACAGAAGTGAGGCTGTAAGTCTTTGCAGTCACATGATTTTTTATTTAGCAATCATGGCACTTAGTAATGGTATTGCTGATCCCAACTGGGGTTCTAAGAGAAAACTACCTGTAGTTCAAATCAAATAACATCACAGCCTTCAGATCCTGCTTCAGATAGTGTTTGGACTTTGTGGTGAGAACCGGTAGCGGAAATTTTGAGTAGTTCGGAGAACTAGTAAATATCACCTCTGACTGGCACCGCCTCCATCTATTCTCTGCCTCCCGAGTCCCAGTTGATTGGGAGGAAATGGGGATTTTGCAGTAACCTTCCCCTGGGTTGGGGAGGGAATGGAGATTTTACAATATCCTTTCCCTGCCATGCCCCTCAAGCCACGCCCACAGAAACAGTAGTAAATTTTTTGAATCCCACCACTGATGTCATGAACCTGAAACATTCAACTCTGGCTGTCCATATAAAAGTTTTATATTTCAATCTGTATCTAAACTATATTTGCAATTCAACAAGGTATTTCATTAATGCACCAATTCTATTTTAAAATTCAACTGCTATATATCTAAATAATTATCATTTGTTCTTTGTATTCAATTATATAAACTTTGTATTTGTAATAATAGCATGCAAGATTGAAATAGTAATTGGTTCTCTTAAAAATATTTTTAGCAAAGGTTTAACTAGCTGTGTTCCCACATTGTTGATAAGATATGCTACCAGATCAATCCCAGGTGTTGTCTGAGACAAAAAAGCTAACTGGCAGAGCATTAAATTGTTTGAAGTTGTGAGTAAGAAATCATTAGTTATTATTTATTCTCTCTGTCCCTTAAGAAAAGTATAAAAATAAGACAAAAGACCCAGTCACCAAGCATCAAGTTGACCTAAAGTCATAAGAATAAAAAGTGGCATGAAATGGGCAACTTTAGTGGGTCTATTTACTGTCATTCCTGGAGATTCTGGTCAGTCTAGGAGAAATGGGTTGGTGCTGTTCTTTCTCTGTAACTCTCTTAGTATTTATTCAATAATTTTTTTAAAAAATTTCAGCCTGGTTTGAGCTAACTAAATCCTAAAGAATCTATTGGCTTCTAGATGGCCACTGAGTGACAACAGAATATATAATCAGGAAAATACTGGCTAGTATTTGTGTTTGCCTGATTGTTGATAACTGGTGTTATTGAACTGGGATGGGAATAATAAAATAAAATGCCCAATTTCTCATTCTACTATTAAAAGCGTCTGGGTTTCTGACTAAATAAATATTTAAGAAACAGTTAGAAATCCATTAATACATTATTCACCTACATAAAAAAATGATTTGATTATTTTTTTCTTGAACCAATCACAAAGTCTTTTCTCCTCTTCCCATTTATTATGTAACTTAAGAGTTAATAGCTTTAAAGTCTTATTCTGTCAATGTTTTTTTAAACATGATTACTATAACAACTGCTTCTCATTAAATAAAGTTAAAAAAGAATCCAATAGGACATTCTGGTTTACATTCTTCAGAATAATAATTGAACACACATATATCCGCAAATCTCCTGTTCCTTTCCTTCGTGGAAACAGAAAATTGGATATATCAGTCTGAAAGAATCTCTCTTCTAAAGTAAGCTCACTATGGTAACAGTTAAAGGCAACTTTGAGCAACGAAGTAACAATGCTTTGCAATTATAGTACAGCGCCTAAACTCTATAGTTTCCCCATCTGCAACAGCTTTCCATTCAACTAGCAAACAGTATCTCCTTGTTCATATTGTGATTTCAACTCTTTTTCCTCTCCCAATTCCAATTCTACTCCAAAGGGCTTGGATAGGAAGTCCTTTGGTTTCCCCTCTCTCTTTCTTCCCTCCTCCCTTTCTCCAATTACCTCATACATGGGCTGGCAGTTTCTACGTCTAGGCATGCATTTGTTTAAGAAACACACCCAAGTGTAGTGTGCTCGGCTGTATATGGAAGCAAGTTCAGCTGTTGCTGGTTAGTGCAGCTCAGTTCAGAATGCAAACGAAAGGAAAAGGCACAGCAGCTCGAAGACCATCTTTTCTGTTGCAGAAGGAAATTATTTAGATAGGTAGGTCTTTTGTTAAGCTAAAAGTGAGGGATATGTATTTGGATGTAAATATAAGAAAACAAAATAACACAGAACTGTTCTAGACAACTGTACTGGCACCAGGACAGGGAAAAGCCACTGACGTTTTACTCTTTCAGAAAAGAGTCATCAGAAGGTTAGTATCTATACATTTTCTTTGCTGTCAATATCATGCATTTCCCCCCATACTGGATAAGGATGAGTTCGCTGTCACTATAGACACATAGTTTAGAATTTATTGTACTGCATTGATTTTTATGATAGTCCATTACAGAAAGTCATCAAAATACTATTAGTTGCATGCTGAGGGAAGGTGTGGGTTTAGGATCTTCTCTTACACATTCACTCCCCACTGTTACAAGCTTCCATGGTAAAACTATTTTTAATGTTTTTGTATTAGTTTAATGTTTTAAATTTTTTCTTAATAAAAAAACTAGCAAGTAACTCACTCTCAGACTATTTCAGGCATATCAATTATTAGCAGGAAAATCTGTAATTTAAATCTTCATTTAATTTTGTTCTATTCGTGTACTAATATTGAGCCCCAAATTTTTGATCAAAATCATTCCATTTGTACTTGGAATAAACATGTATCCACTGTGCATAATAGATTTAGATAAATGTAAGATTCAGTTATCTCTTTGCTGCTATAGGAACTCAAAAATGGCTAAATTAACTTCCAAAAGAAAGTTAACCCAATATAATGTACTAATTATCTTGGCTCAAAGTTAGAGCCCATGATTACTGGATACAATAATTTCTGTTGTATCCAATAAAGAACAATACAAATACTGGAGTTTTCTTTGGCACAAAAGCATTACATTCTATGTTCCACTGAGATATATTGCTTATACATGTTTAGTTCTAAAAGCATTTTTTGCTCTTTTAGAAAGAACCATGTGATATTACTATATGCACTGAAGAGTTATTCTCAAGTTCTAATTAAAATCGTTTGTTAAGCAAAAAGCAACAAAGTTCAGGATCTTATTAGAATACCTAGCTGTGGAATCTAAGTTGTTGGAATCTGTGGCATTCTTCTGCAACCTGGTGCGCTCTGGATTTTTTAAACTTTTGTCAGACCCAGCCAAGATAGAAAACGACCAAATTAGAAGGTGGCAAAATATCCAGAGGACATCATTTGAAGCAGCTGGTGTAAAATCACTGATATTCATGTATTGTAGTTACCAGTATAGGTAAAAACCAAGGCAATAGTATTTCATTTTAGCAAAGAATGTATCAAAATAATTTCAGAGCTTTAAGCAGAGCTTTAATTTTATCAGTTTTTATTGATTAAAGTTAATACTGCCCTTTTCAAACTATTTGTATTTAGTTGTAATAGATGTTTACCTACTCATTATGCTTCAGAAACTGTTTCTATTAATCTGATAAGACAATGTAAGTATTGTGCACTTCAAAATGGAAAATAGAAGACTTATGTTTGCATGTGTGAACTTACTGCTGAATAGCTGCCATTAAGTAGGAAATAATTCCAGATTGTAGATTGTAGAACTCAATGGTAAAAATTATAATTTAAGTATTCTGGATTTTCCCTGGATTTTCTGAAAAGTATGATTCTGCAAATCAAGATGTCCATAGAGTTAGGATCAAAGTATTCTAGAATGTTGATCCAATAAATGCTATTTTGCCGGAATTTGCTTAAAAACCTGCAAATATAGTGTACCTGTAAAAGATAATTGAACGCCACAACAAATTCTTCATGCTGCAAGAATGGTATTCAGTTAAAATTGTAGTATTCAAGAGAAAGTATTTGAAGTAGTAAGCTATCTTTAGCTTTATTGTAAGTCAAGTACACACTATTTCCTTTTCTGAGTGATTTTCAGAAAGTGTGTAAGACATTAATATCACTGAATACTATTATCAGTTCATAGAAATTCTATAGTTACAGTACAAATTTTATTTATTCAGTTCCGTATTCTATGTGATTGTTTTCAAGACAATCAAGAGATGCATCATTTTTATATAAAAAATAATGAGAAATGTACATATGAAATCAAATTGAGTGTTGTTCATCCTTTTGTTTAACATCTTATCCACACCTAAGGTTCTTGTATTTCCAAAGAAAATCAAATAATACATAGCTTTTTGTGCTAAAGTTAAAATATGTTAATATGTCTTTCATATTTTTTTCATTACCTCGCCAACCTATTTTTCTTAGGATCAACTTAAACAGAACAATTGTACTATATAAATACATTTTGAACAAGTGCCATTTTGCCAACTATTTTAATCAGATTGGCGTTGCATGTTACTAACTCAATATTAGCAATGAATGGCATTTTTTAAAAAAATGGGAAAGTAAAACCAATCCAATAAAGTAATTAAAGATACAAAATATTTATGGTATTCTAATCAAAGAGGTGTTCAAAATAGCAAAGCATCTGTTTATGTTACTAAATTACGAAAGTAATACATGTACGTATAAGCAATTGCTTGTTTTGTTTTTACATTGTGTTTTAATTAAGAGGGTCTCAGGACATAAAGGATGGAAACTTGAGAAACTATTACACATAAATTTCCTCACAAACAAAAAGAATATCAAAATATCTACAAGAAGTAGATTACAAACATTTTAAAAAAAAATTCTGGAAATTTTTATTCACAAATTGAGAAAATTTGCAATTTTTCTCAAGATGGAGTGTTTAAGAAAGACTTTGCTTATGGGCAAAATCACTTTATGTTTAAGGCCATATGAAAAAGAGAACACAATACCTTTCTTGGGAAAAACTTGTCCCAGATACGGATACTATGCCCAACAAAAACAGCAATGGTCTGATAGCTTCTACTTGCAGAGAGATACGGATTGAAGCCAGGGGTGAAATTCAACAGGTTCTGACGGATTCTGGAGAACTGGTAGTGGAAATTTTCAGTATTTCAGAGAACCGGCAAATACCACCCCTGGCTGGTCCCAGAGTGGGAATGGAGATTTTGCAGTATCCTTCCCCTGCTACGCCCACCGAGTAGAACAGAACTGGTAGTAAAAAAAATTGAATTTCACCACTGGTTGAAGCCAATGCTGATTTATGCTAATTAAAAAGAATCAAAAGATCACACAAACATACATTATTCTGGGTACCAATGAGAGCACAACTTAAATCTGTGGCATCTATGGTAGCTGAATCTCAGAAATTTAATTCAATCTTCAAAATATTTCTTATCTAAAAACAAAACTATAAGCATACATTATTTTGTATAACTTGTCTGGAAGCTGGAAATCAGTTTAAAATGTTTCATGCTCAGATGGGTTCGATTTTTAATTTCTCAGATAAAAATACTCAAACTAAGCTTGGAAATTTTTAAAAAAGCGCATTCTTAAATCATTTTTTGTTTATTGATTGCTGATTACTAATCTTCATTCACATCTATAGAGTAACTACATTCATTTCAAAGATTTCACCTTGCCATCACTTTAAAAAATAAGGAAGACACAATGGACTCCAGTAAGATATAGAAACAAATAGATAACCAATAATGTGGAACATTACGTTAAGGTTCGCTTGCAAAGTTAGAAATGTGTATCACTCCTTTCCATATCGAATTATTTTAATCATACAAAACCTGAAGGCTAAACAGACTATACAGTTTAAATTACTGCTTTTAATAGCTGACCTTTTTAATGTACAGAACAACATGTTTGCATATTATGCACATGAATTCAATATTTGGAAAAGCAGACTATTCAATATGAACATTTCCTCTGCATATGCAGAAAAATGTAATTTTATTGCTTTTAGTACATTGTTCCATGAAAAACTAAACTGTCACTCACAAATAATATTCAGCTGTAATAATATGTTTCCTCTTTATCCATTTATTCCCCTCTCCCAACAATGCAGCCCAGATGTTTAAACCAGGCTGTTCTAAGCAGAATTAATAATTACAATAAGGAGGAGATAAAGCAGATATCCCTGGGAAGAAAGTTCAAAAATCATTTTATTGGCAACAAGAAAGTTTTTAAAAAAAATTAGGGTCATATGAAATGAGGTTTCACATGAACCTGAAACAATTATTTCTGAAACAAATAGATTTTTTAAAAATAAAAGCCAACGAACAATAGCCATAGGATTTGAATTAGTCAATGCAGTTGTTTCAGTTGCATAATCTCGTATCTGGTTCCAGGAAGCTGCACTATTATTTGATATGAATAAAATTTCTATTTTCACATGAAGTGCATTACAATACCATAATTCATATGTAATGAAACTATAGCACAAATCATTCTGCCAAAGTCTGCTAGAAAAAGAAATACACAAAGCTTAGGTGAGCAGAGTCTTAATGGATACTAAAGACTAAAGTACAATCATTGATATTAGTGGGCTATTATCCTGGTTCACAATAATGGAAGGAGAAAGCAGCAGCCTAAGACAATCACAGAGAATTATCAAATTTAAATGAACTTAAATGCTCCAGGGTAGGTGAGTTATATTCCAAGGTATTAACTTCACCCCCTGCAAAAGTAATTGCAGAACTGCTAACTGCAAAACAGATAGTCCTCGACTTATGACTGGTAGTTAAATGACCACAGCCACGACAGCCACAGAATAGGCATAAAACAACACACTGTCCTCCCCCTAGAGTGGTGCATTTTGGGTACTTGGCAATCCGTATTTATGACTGATTACCAATTACCCTGTGATTATATGATTGCCATTTGCAAGCCTCTCTGGTTTGCAAGCCTTTCTGGTTTTCCCAGAAAGTCAATGGGGAAGCTAACAGAGAAAGTTGCAAATAGGGGTAGAAGATTTGAAGTGCATTCTCACAACATGCTGAGGGATTTCCCCTTCCATCTGTAAAAATCTGGAGCTCAAAAATACTAGCAAAATCAGCATTCTGAAAGGCCCTTACGTTTAGTATTTCCGAAGTGGAGAAGAAAATGCTAACAAATACCATAACTCTCACAATGGTTTGGAAGACCCTTCTCCATACAATTTGAATAATGTGCCTTCTGAACCATAACGAGAATGGGGCCCATATGCAGAATAGATCAAGTTGACTGTAAGGTAAGTAGATCTAAGTATATTGGGGTTGGGAAAAGGTCTATGTGCTGCTGAGCCTAGCTACCTGACACCTCCTAAGCCATGGCAACTTAATGTGCCAGTGGGCTATGGACCTCCTAGGACAAGGGTGTCAAACTCAAGGCCTTCGGGACGGATCCAGACTGCAGTGAGGTCGGATCCGTTCTGCGTGGCCATCCTGGAAACTGTAAGGGGCTGGCCCGTGTCACTTTGGCCTGGCCCATGCCATCCTGGTGTGCATGAACACAGGAGGAGGCGGCCGCACAGGCCCAGTTCTCTGCTGCCATGTGCAGGGCAACAAAACTATTCTGTGGGACTATGGTAAAATATAGTTTAGACCTTCCAACTTCGCAATGATTTTTTCCCCATAAGAAGTTGGAAGATCTGAAATATTTTTTTTACTGTAGTCCAACAGACTACTTTTGAACGGAGCTGGAAAGCAGCTTAGTGAAGGGATGTAGCTACCCTGGGGAGGGGGGGGGTTTGACGGTTTGGCATGGGTGGCCTGAAGGGCCCTTAGGTAAGCCGGTGTGGGGTGGGTGGGCAGCTCTGCACCCCCTGCCTAGCTTTATCCTCCGCCACCATCCCGCCTCGCTTTGTTCTTCGCCACTTCTTCTCCTTGTTTGCTGCCACAACACAGCAGGAGGCTGAGCAATGAACTGGTGTGGCGGCCACAAAGCGAGCTGGTGGGGGGTGGATGATAAAGCAAGGCAGAGGGTGCTGAGCTGTCCCCCATGCCCTGCATCTGCTTACCTGCATGCCCTGCAGCCAGGCCATGAACATCAATACCTCATCTTGCGGCAGCTCTAGGAGCCCCGTCCAGGATCCCATGTGCATCGCTCAGCCCTTTGCTGTTTCAGCGGTGAACAATGAGAAGTGGCAACGAATGAAAAAAGGCGGGGATGGTGGAGAACGAAGCAGTGCAGGCCACCATGGAGAGCATGACTGGTGCTGCCATGAGGTGGGTGAGATGGTTCCACCACAAAACCGCGGTAGAATAAAGCGCGCTTGACGAAAGCGCGTACGTGACGTCATCACAGCGCGACGAAAACATCGCGCTGTGAGCGGTAAATTTAAAATTAAAGCGAAAACCTTACCCTAACCCCCCCAAACCTAACCCTAAACCTAACCCTTAACCTAACGCTAACCCTTAACCTAACCCTAAACCTAACCCTAACGCTTAACATAGCCCTAAACCTAACCCTAACCCTTAACCTAACCCTAACCCTAACCCTTACCTTTATGTGAATCGGCTTGCTTTAATTTTATTTTAATTTTAATTTAATTTATTTTTAATTTTTTTCATCGCGCTGCTGATGTCACATACGTGCTTTAATTGGGCGCGCTTTAGTGGACCGCGGTTTTGACGGGTCACGGGTGAGATAACAATCTGAACCATCCTCTGCCTTTGTGTGAAAGAGAGACCGCTACTTTTGGCGCCACTCAGTTTCCCATCCCATCCCCACTAGGCTGGTCTGGTGGGGGGAGATTGCCTTCAGCTTTCTCCGCCGCACTGCAAACAGGGATTGACCATTTCCCAAGCCGCACCACTAAAGGCAAGCCCCCTCCGTCAGACCAGACCAGCTTGGGGTAGGAAACCAAGTTGCACCAAAAGCAGCTGAAGCACACCGGTTGTAGCTGCCCCGCACCCCACCCACTGGAGACCCCTGGATTCCCTCTCCAACCCCACCCGGCCCCCACAGGCACCACCCACATGAGCAACGTTAAGCTGGCCATGCCCCAGGCCACCCCCAATCGGCCATGCCCACCCCACCCATGCCCTCTCCCCAAAGGACAAACACAATGCTGATCTGGCCCACAATGAAATAGTGTTTGACACCCCTAATCTATGTGATTGAGTTGCAGTATGACTCCAGTGAACTGAATATAGATACCTGCCTTTTACACATTTTCTTTGCTGTGGTTAGCATTACTGATAATATCAGTCCAAGAAAATATATTATGATTGTGCATGTTCTGTTTCCTTCTCCAATACTGTTAAAGCTTGGGACGCCTAAAGGTATGCATGTATTGGGTAAATATGCATAATGCAGCTGCTCTATAAGACCTGATTCTGTCTTGGACTAAAATAACAAGGGCAACAATAAATACTAATATGCAACTCTCTTGTCTTTTCTCATATAAGAGTAATAGGCAGGGCCGGATTTTCCTATAGGCTAACTAGGCTTCAGCCTAGGGCCTCAAGATCAAGAGGGGCCTACATTCAAATTGTTAGCAAAATTATTCTAAAAACAGTGAACACTAAAACACTGAACCGAAAATAAGGAGAAATTCTACGCATATGACTAATAAACAAACATAAAAATGTATTGGTTAAGATCTTTCCAGCGCCGCGGCAGTTGGGGAGCCCGCCCACGTTCCCGGCAGCAGCGGTTGGGCGAGAGGCGTGGCCGCTCCCAGTAGCTGCCCCGTCGATGCGGAGCCCACCAGCGGCCAGGCAGGTGAGGGCGAGGGGGCCGAGCCGGGCAGCTGAGCACAGCAGGGGAGGCGGCTGGCCTCGCTGCCTTTGCCGCAGAGCAGAGCTGCCCTCCGTCGGGAGGCCAGCTATATATATTGATATATATATTGATATATATCACAGTAATGATGTATTTTATTGTCTCTCATGTAATTTACAAACTTAAAAATGGGAGGTGAAAGGGTCTCATAAGTGGAATAGCCTAGGGCCTCTTTTCATCTAAATCCGGCCCTGGTAATAGGTAAGATCTCTGGCGCTGAAAAAAGACCAACACTATCTATAGCAAAAAGGAAGGATGAAATGGCATAAGAGAAAGGATTTAATTATGGCAAATTTGTTTTTTTTCTTGCTAAAATACTAGTTTTATGCATCAGTATAGGATAATGCTAGGAGTAGGGTGATGAGTATACTCTTACACCGAATAGACAGTTAAAATACAACTGAATACTAGGAAGAATTTTACTTATGCTGACAGAGATGGAACATTTCATTTAATGTTGTTTGAAGGCTATTTCAAAGAACAGCACTTTCACTGGAAAGCAAATCTCCAGTATATCTTAGAAGGGAGCTAAATTATATCTTGGGTTCAAATGCAAACAAGCGATTTTCGTTTGGCATTACTTTTTGTATAGAGAAAAAAAAACTTTCAAGAACATAGTCTATTTGCAGTGAAATGTTACTATTTGAAATGTTCATCTGAAGAAGGCAAAATAATGCTTAATACTATTTGAAACTATTTTTACAGTTAAAAAAACACACAACTGTTGCCAGATAAAAATACATTAAGGAACTTGAACAATTTATACACCACATGACAGAATCTAATCTAATTGCAATATCTGAGGTTTAATAATTTTAACAATGATATAAATACTGTATAACACAATTTTTAGAAGACATTTTGGCATTCATTTTTTGAAATGCACTGCCCTTTAAATACATAATGTAAAATATAAAAGATTAATTCTTTGAATTCAAATAACTATCTAGATGAAAATAATTTTAAAAAACTTACTATACAAATACCTGTCCATCTCCATATTCCTAAGATCTTCAAATATGAAGCCTGTAGTACAATAACCATTTATTTGGTAATATCCTATTATGCACAGCAATAGTAAAGTTCCTGTACCAAATTCAGCAGGTTAGCGAAATATTTTCCCACTGACGTCCCTATTGTGTTTGTTCATGTCACTCAAGAGTTTTCATACTATAATATAGAATCACCTCATACTAATGACAGACAAATAGGAGAATGAATGGAGGAAGGAGCTTATTTATAACCTGAAAATATTCAGGGTCTTTAATATGGAAACTAAACTTATTGTTTACAAGGTTACAGTTTGTCATTCAAGATGAGTATTGCAAAATGTAAGATGATAAATCAAGAGAGTTGTTACTATGGTCAATTCAACCTATCCAACTGTTGTGACTTTGATTTCTAATACTAAGATATAAAATGTTTCTGCTTTCTGTACTCTTGTTAATAATTATTACAGAATATATAATGAATAGGAGAGAATAGAAGCCTGACGGACTGACAAACCCTTAATCTTTCTATCATTTTTGATATGGATTATTTTTATACTGATGAAGTCTTGGCAAGACTTAAAATTGCCCCATTATATCAGCCCATTCTATCTGGACAGGTAGGGAAGGCATGTCCTGGACCTTGTCAGTTAAAGAATTATGATTCTGATTGGCAAGGTCCTGGATTCAGCATTTCCTTTTTGCTATTGCCCCTGACCTTGGGAACATTCTCCTCTGAGAGGAGAGACAGGCTCCCACTGCCCAGGCCTTTCGGAAATATCTAAAGACCAGATTCTGCTGTCTTGCATGGGGCTCACAAAGGGCCATGCAGCTGTGGGGCTAATTAATACTCTGAAGGTCTTCTCTTTGCCATTCAATTAATTTTTAATGCTGAATTTTAATTATCCTTATTTAATTTTTACACACAGTATTTTGTTTTTAGTATTTTATTTCTATACCACTCAGAGTCCCTCTGCAAGGCAGATGGGCAGTGTCCAAATGTGATAAATAAAATATATTTTTCTCCATTTAGTTCACTTGAAAATGAGGACAGTCCCATGGATTTGGAGTTTCTTAATAATGGTATTATCAGATGGATATTATACAGTAGAGAGTACACTTAAAAAATCCTTTCCTAAACGAAATCCACGTTCTACAGAAGAAGGTGAGGGAGGGAAAAAGTGTGGCTACACATTTATTGTTCCGGAACAAAAAATAACTGGACCAATTTGTGTCAACACTAAAGGCCCAAGTCCAGGAAACAAAAAAGATGAAATTACTAGGATGGATATTGAGAATTTGAAAGAAGTATTATTCAAGCAAAAGCGAGAGATTGATCTCTTGCAATTAGTGGTGGATGTGGATGGAAATATAGTAAATGAAGTAAAATTGTTGAGAAAAGAGAGTCGTAACATGAATTCACGTGTTACTCAGCTGTATATGCAGCTCTTGCATGAGATAATTCGCAAACGAGACAATTCACTGGAACTTTCCCAGCTGGAAAACAAAATCCTCAATGTTACGACTGAAATGTTGAAGATGACATCAAGGTACAGAGAGCTTGAAATAAAATACGCAGCGCTAACTGATCTTGTAAATAATCAATCGGTCATCATCACACTTTTGGAAGAACAATGTCTGAGAATATTCTCACGTCAGGATGCACATGGTTCACCGCCACTAGTTCCAGTGGTGCCTCATCACATTCCTAATAATCCACATTATAACCCTACGCTGCTTGGAAGTAATGAAATTCAGAGAGATCCAGGTTATCCTAGAGAGAGAGATGTAAGGCCTCCCCCTGATCCAGCTACTTCTCCTACAAAAAGTCCTTTCAAGATTCCACCATTAACTTTAATAAATGAAGGTAAGCCTTTTCTTTTTAATTTGAACATTTCTAACAGATAAATGTTTCAAACCTTTGTGATTTTTAGCTACTATATCAAAAATTTTAAAAGCACCATCTACATTGAAACTATATAAGTAGCATTCTGAGCAATGAATCTAACATATTTATAATGTTAAGGGAGACTAAGGAAAGCTCTCATCTCCTTAATTTCCTTAATCTTGTCTAGCAATTTCAAGCAGTTACTTTGTTGTTGCTCTTAGGTAATATTATTAATAAAGCTGTAAAGCTCTGACAATTAATAGATTGTAGCAAGTTTATATATATTTTACTGTCATCTAATGGTTCTCTGGATTTTTATTAGAACAGCCCTATCCCAGTCTAGTATTTAAGCATTTCCACAAAAATAGAAGGGCTGTGTTTGATATAGTAATGTGTGCAGGGAATGCCCTCTTGTGGCTACAAGTTTTTATAACAATTAAATCTTCATTTTGGTATCAGACTGACATAAAGTAATAATATAGAAACTGTGAAAACAATTACAACATAAAACATATATCTAATACTTGTAAGGACAATAACTATAAAGCTAAAAGATGTAGTAGTAAAAGCTATTAGACTTGTACAAATCAAACTCTTAGCCTTCTAGAAAGTCAAAGTAGATTTTACTTCATAAGTTAGAATGGGTTTTGAGAAATAGGTAAATACAGAAGTATATACTGTATCTGAAATTAAAAATGGGCAGAATCCCTCTTATCTGTTTGAAACAGATGCAAAATCCTAACACAAAGCAGTTATTTTGAGCTAGCCAAGGTAATAAATAATGATTTAATCTTGGATATATTTTCTTATCATTTAAAATAATCAATGCAATAAGAATGAGTACAGATATAATTACATTAATTTACTAAGTGTGAAATACTGCATATAAATTGATTGTTAATTTTTAAAACAGATTTAAGATTATATTTAATTAACATAATTAGTTATTTCACTTCTAAATTCTCCTGAATGAATATATATATATATATATATATATATAGTAATAGCAATCATGTCAATATTAGTAATCAAGAAGTTTGAAAATGTTAATTATATAAGTTGTCAAGGAACAGTATGAAGAAAAGAAACAATGTCAGTTACTAAAGAAAACATAATGGTATTTAATGTCTCTTTTATACATATCAGTATACTAGTGAAAAACAATGGATATTTTTAAAGTGCTAAATTATTTTCCAAAGGCCCATTCAAAGACTGTCATCAAGCCAAACAAACCGGCTATTCCAGCAGTGGGATTTATATGATCAAGACTGAAAATAGTCATGGACCAGTGCAGTTATGGTGTGAGAACAGCCTTGATCCTGGGGGCTGGACAGTTATTCAAAAAAGAACAGATGGTTCTGTCAACTTCTTCACAAACTGGGACAATTATAAGGTAATCATAAAAAAAAATATCATAGGCTCACTCTTGAACTTAAAAATAAAGGGGAATCAGAATATTTTGAAGTCTGGAACAGATTTTATGATTGGTATAAGACAAGGTGACAAGACTGGAACAAACTGTATATATTGTGATTGGGCAGAAGGATAGACAATGTACTAAGTAGGTTAATAGTTAATGGTCGAGACTAGTTGTATATAATGTGAATGTATGGTCACTTTGACTTCGCGGTACTGCATTGTTTTAAATGTAAAAATAATAAAAATATATTTTTAAAAAAGTAGTCTGGAACTACAGTAAAAAAAAAATCAGTTCAGACCTTCCAACCTCACAAGATTTTTTTTTTTTTGGTGAGAAGTTGGAAGACAGCGGCAGGGTTTGGGGGATGGTCAATCCCCGTTCATGCCACAGTGGAGACGGTTGGCAGGCAATCCTCTCCACCAGACCAGACCAGCCTGGCGGGGGTGGGGTTGGAAATTGAGCAGCACCGAAAGCAGCTGAAGGCACACCAGTTGTAGCTGCCCTGCCCCATCTCACCTCACCTCATCCCACGGAATGGGCCTCCACCACACTCACCAGAGATCCCTGGATTTCCTCCCCGGCCCCCACAAGCACCACCAACATGAGTGACATCAAACTGGCCATTTCCCAGGCCACACCCACCCCAGCCACACTCCTCCCCCCTGGTCCCCAGAGGACAACCACAATGCTAATCCAGCCCTCAATGAAATCGAGTTCGACACCCCTGGTCTACATCTAATTGTTTAAATGACATTGTGAAAACGTTGCAAGCATCTTAATGAGGCGTTGCCTCTTCTCCCTAGAATGAAAAAAATATTCTTCTAAGAAGGACTTTGTAGTTTGCTATCAAAAGGTAATGTAAAAAATGTTGATAGCATATACACATTAGCCATGGGAGGACAAAGGGTAAGTTGTGAAGATACTACAAAAGATAATCAATTTATTTGGAACATAGTGTGCTAAGAAATGCTTCTAAGAAATGGATTGGCTGCAAGAAAAAGAAAGAGCAAAGTAAAAATACTGGCTGGATCATCTTTCATATTCAAATTTATCTTCATTAATTAATAATTTATCACTATTTCCCATTCATAAATCAAACACAGTGAATTATCTTCATGCATGACTTCCCAATGCTTAATTACAAAAATCATATATACTATTTACTATAATTTTCCACCCATTTACCGGATTTTAATCTATTTTTATTAAAAATAATTATAATCAAATCAGTTTTTCACGACTGATATAATACAAATATTTTTACTAGTACTAATTCTAACAATATTAACAATACTAAGAATTCTCCCTCAACCAGTATATAGGACAGGCTATAGTTTCTCATTATCAGTGGTTACTGAGTGGATCCATAACACTTAATTAGCTTGAGGTATCTGTTAGTAAATTGGGAGCAAACTGCTTCAATGTCAGAATCCAGTGGCAAACAAAATTCTAGAAACCACACTTAAGTCTCGCACTTGCATCATGCTTCATGCCCTCTCTATCTTCATGCCCTCTCTATCAAAGAGATGGAGAGAAGATGATAATCAATGTGTCTATCTGTGAACTTTCCACAAATCAGTATTTATGGTCAAAGGTGAATTAATTATTGGATTTATCCAATACTTTTAGAGCATCAAAGATATAATCATCATGTATTGATTATATATTAAAACCTTCTATATGACAAAAGGAAAGCAATTTAATCAACTTTCTGCTTTGTTTACAGAAAGGGTTTGGCAATGTTGCTGGGGAATACTGGCTAGGACTGGAAAATATTTACTTGCTCTCCAATCAGGATAATTACAGACTTCTGATTGAATTAGAAGATTGGAGTAATAAGAAAGTCTATGCAGAATACAGCAGTTTTCGATTGGAGCCAGAGAGTGAATATTATCGACTACGTTTAGGCACATATCAAGGGAATGCTGGTGATTCCATGATATGGCACAATGGAAAACAATTTACAACACTGGACAGAGACAGAGATATGCACACAGGTAAGAATTAGTACTATTTAGATCTACATGCTTCTTATTTTTGCTAAGCTGAGGAAATAATTTGATGAAACACTGGGAAGATAGAAGACTTTGCAAAATAGTACTCTAACATAAAAATATCTTCAATTAGAATGATCCATATGTTCAAGTAACTTGCATCTTACTTTTGGCAATGACAAAACCATATGCTTAGAGTTAGGATTTACACTGAAGAAGGTAAATACTGAGTGGAAAAGCTTTTTTCTCATGGGAAAGTATCTGTTCTGACTATGTGAAAAAGGCAAAAGATTCATATGATCTGTAAATATGATCCATTTTTTTTGGATCTCAAAAAAAAATTCTACTTAATGTTTCTACTTCTACTTAATGTTATTTCTTTCAGAAAGAGATTCAAAAATATATTCCAAGTCTCCCAGTTCCATGTTTTGTGCTACTAATTGTACAATGCACATTAAGTTTGGAATTTCTTATAACATTTTTATTTATTTTTATTACATCTGTCCTTTATTTTTTAGATCTCATTTTATTTACTATCTTTCTGTTTTATATGTATGCGTAAGCAACAATTCTGCCATTGGTTATTTTATTGCATCTAGCTGTAGTAAACTGATTGACTTGTGAAAGTATATCACACTCAACACAATATATAAAACTATACAGAAAATCAGCTTTGTGGTAATCTGATTTTCCCGAAGATTTGGTCTAATTCTTTGAACTTATAAAGAACTGCACATGCTTATACAGAAATGTGCCTTGTAATATTGAGTTTAATTCAATTATCAAAAGTAACTTTGGAACTGTTAATAGCCAAAGAATATATTATATGGTTTTAATTTTACCTACATGCTGAAGATATTTTATGGATCATTTATTAGTTGATCATAAAACTTGCTTTACTTTTAAAGAATTATGAAAAAAATAATTCTATTATTTTCTATCTTTATCTAATAACTGTCCTCTATAAGTAGGCAAAATAACTTATAGAGGCCGATAGAACAAATATACATGTATTTGTTAGGACCATTCCTTTCTTTTCTCAAAATATAATTACCAGATATAATAAATTCCTCCCTATTTGAAAATGACAATAAGCTTCTATAAAATAAATGGAACATAGGAACCATTATCCCCTAGTACCTATACAATGCATTGGAGAATTCTATTTCAGCACATTCACTAGCTCTTAAGTTCTATTCCAATTCTTGTTTGTGATACCTCACTAAGCTATTTTACTTAATTGACACAACTGATTTTTTTCTCTTGCTACTTTTTTTCATTTTAATGGCTCATTCTCCTTTCCTCTATGCTAAATACTATGAGAATGATGGAGACAAATATTTGAAGAGGGAATTACTTGAAGGTTGTAATTGTTTTCCTCATTAAGATAGAAATTACTTCATCTGAACCAATGGGTATTCATTATAAGAAGGATTTTATAAGTACAGTTGGATGATTCAGTAACACCATCCTTCTCTAAAATAGTAACAATAGTGTCCATGGCCAAACACTAGAGATAAATCTGTTAACAAGCTGACTTTTGTAAATTACAAAGAATATGTTTTGTGATGTATCTTAATGTTTTGCTTCTCCCTGCAGGAAATTGTGCCCACTTTCATAAAGGAGGTTGGTGGTACAATGCTTGTGCCCATTCTAATCTCAATGGAGTATGGTATAGAGGAGGACACTACAGAAGCAAACATCAGGATGGGATTTTTTGGGCCGAATACAGAGGAGGTTCATATTCACTGAAAGCAGTTCAGATGATGATTAGACCCATTGATTAAGGCTATCAAAATGTTTTTTTTAAAAAAATAATCCTTGAGTTTGGTGCAGATGTCATTTTTCTTTGGAGAACTCTACCAAGTATATTTTTCAATCCTCACTATATTATATATGTTACCGTAATTATATACGTTTTAATTACAGAGCAAAACTGAAGGCTGCACTTAAAATAATTCTGTATTCATATAAGATATGAATACGAAATGCAGCTATTACCAGTTTACCAGATCTTGAAAAACTTTTGCAAGATCAGGAGGAGAAATTAATAGATGTAAAATGACTACATTTTAAAGCTCAAGTATGAAACATTTTTCTTATGTGTTAAATAGCCAAATCAATTCATTCTCATAAGATTAAAACTATTTCAGTTTTTATTTCAGAAACCTGAATGTTAGGGGAAAAATCCCTGCTTTAGAGATCCTTATAGGCAATGAGACAAAAGAATTGGAGTGAAACTCTAGTTTTGTAAGTGTATGTTGCATCGAATAAAGTACTATCATTTCATTATGGCAATTGTTACTAGATAGTCCTCGAGTTACAATGGCAATTGGTTCACTAGGCGATGTGATAATGAAATATAATGTCATATGATGGCAGTTCACGCTGCCATCATTAAGTGAGGATCATAGGTCCTTACGTGACCAGCTCCTTGTAACTCCCTGCTGGCTTACAACAACCAAAGTCAGTGAGAAGTGCTATTAGCCACAATTCAGAGTCAGAGTCTGACTCTGAATCTGATAATATTGCTCCATCTGGCCTGTGCTTCAGAACTGCCAGACTCAGGAATCTTAAGCCAAGATTCAATTATGGCTGTTCAGTCACAGGTATCTCCTGTTCCTAAGTCCCAGATCTAGGCTCATACAGAAGTGAGCAAAGCAACCATCCTCTATGAGGCTTCTAATGAAACAAAGGGCAAACCATGAGTAATTGCAGTTAGCCGGTTGCAGAGAGGTTTGATTAGTTGCTGAGCTTGCAGATTCTTGTTGGAAACCACCATTTGACTATCCAGCTCTTGAATCATGTTTCTGCTTCTTCCTTGTGACTCCTGGCCTTTCGACTGGCTGATTGCCCAATTTGGCATCCTGGATCTTTTGGAACATCTCTGGATGTTCTATGCTGATATTTCTTTGACTATATTTGGCTCCCTTCAGACAAGCATTATTTACTGGGCATTTGAATTTCATTCTTGTCTGCTACTATCTGCCTAAACTGCAGTAAATATTCCTGCTTCTACAGTAGTTGGTTTTTGTCTGTGTGTCAGCAACCTTAAAAAAGAACAGAAAGCTGACTAGAGATTGCAAGTTCCAGGCAGCTTGCAAGCAGACAGGCAGGTAAGTGGCTGCTGCTGGATGGAAGGAGATGTGTGCATAGTGCATAGTGGTAAGGGAGGCATAGTGAAAGTATGGTGGGGCTTGGGATGGCTGCTACTGGAAGAGGTTGCATGAATGGTAAGGGAGCCACAACAAGGGTGGGGAAGGCCTTGGGGTGGCTACTGCTACTTGGGAGAAGGGTGCACAAGTGGCAGGGACACACCATGAGAGTCCCAGGGTGGGTGTGTCAGAGTGTGCAGGTCGCTGGTGAGGTGCAAGTACAGAGAGGCAAGTTGTGACCTTTTCTGCCAACTTCTCTATGTTGCTTGATGTTGCTTATGGGAAACAGGCAGGGAAGGTCACATATAAAGATCATGTGACCTCAGGGTGCTGCAACTTAACCTTGTTAAGAGCCAACTGGATCCCTTAAATCATGGTCCCATGATCAGGAGGGTGCTGGGATGGCCAGACATTCAAGGACTAGTTGTAGCTATCAAGTGCTATCATAGCTTTGAATAATCGCTAAACAAATGGTCATCATTAATTGTGGACTACCTGTATTTTACAGCACAATTTTCTTAAGACATGGGACTCCTACTTCCTCCAGATAAGAAACTCTACATTATTTTGAAAGTCAAATCCAAAATTGGTAGCATTGCTACAACACTGTACATTAGACCAAAGTTATTAATCCTATATTACAAATTGGAATTAAGATTTAATAAACAAAGTTGTGTACTCATTAAAGAATGAACTGTTTCAGGAGTTACAAACTATTTAATTTATGTTTTTAATAAAGTTCAATGTACTAGACATGTTCTATGAAATTGATTTCAGTAGTATTTAACGACTGAATAATGTGTTAAAATATGTTATAGTTAGAATTAAGGTATAATCAAGTGGTTGTAAATTGAGACACCATGTGAATGGATTACCAACTGTTTTTATGATAGTTGTAAAGAATATATCATCTATTAGTATAAAAATATTCAAAATATTCCAGTACTACGTTCCACGCGATGGGGGAATACCTCCAAAATATATTTCCAATCACTTAAAAGCTATTTAATTCATAAAATTACATAGCCAAATACAGTTTTTGTAAAACAAAAATGGACTCAACCTTCTTAAATATTAAATACCATCTGTAATGGTAAAATGTATTACATTAGATGTGTTTTATATTCATTTTAGTGTATAGGTACCATATTTTTTGTAGTATAAGATGCACTGGAGTATAAGACACAGCAAGGTTTTGAAGAGGCAAATTAAAAAAAAAAGTTTTTGCACTGTGCAAACCTCTTCAAAACGGCCCATTTTTTGCAAAAATGGGCCCACCTCCCCCCAAAAAGGGCATGAATAGCCCTTAGGAGGCTTGTAGAGTGTCCCTGCCCCCCCCCAAATGAGCAAAAAAAGCCCATTTTTCACGACAGCGGGTCCATTTTTGGTCAAAAAAAGGTCATTAGGAAGCTTATCGCTCCTGGGGGCTCGGGGGGGGGGGAAACTGAGCAAAAAATGGTCTGGTTTTTTGCTCATTTCTGCCCTCCCCAGCCCCTAGGAGCTCTGTAAAAGCCTCCTACAAGCTATGCATGGCCATTTTGGTGAAGGGGCGGGGTTTCAGGAGGCAAAAAATGCTGCATTCAGTGTATATGACTCACCCACATTTTCAGCCTCTTTTTTGAGGTGCGTCTTACACTCTGAAAAATGCGGTAATTCTTTTACAATCACAACTGGAACCAGAATTTTAATCATAAGTTATTGTGGTTGTAAATTAAGACACAATGTGACCGGACTCAATTTTATGACTGTTTTTATAGTATGGTGGGGTTAGAGACCCCACATACCCACTTAATAGTCTGTTTCTGTTGCTCCCCTCTGGAAGGAGATTTCCAAGTATTTATAGCAGGACTACCAGATTCTGTAACAGCTTTGCTCCTTATGCCATCTGCCTTGTGAATTCGCAGGATTCTTTTTTTCGCCATGTCTATGTATACATTCAAACTAGACTGTGGCATTTCTCTGTGTCATATATATGGGTGTGTGAGTATATGCCTAATGGTTATATTTTGAGAGCTGAACGCAATGAAATTTCATTTTAATGTATTCTAATTAGTGTACATTTAAAGTGGCAATAAAGATTCTATTCCATTCCTCTCCACTCTATTCCTAATCTGGGTCCCATCCATGAAGGAAAATTATCTTACCTGGCAGGACCCAAGAGGAAAGTCTTTTCAGCCCTGGCACCCACCCTTTGGAACATCATTTTCCTTGAGGGCAGGCTGGCCTCAATCTGCTGGTCTTCCTAAAGAGCCTGAAAACATGCTTTTGTCTTCTGGCCTGGGAATTCAGTAATGTGAATATGGAGCCTGCAAAGTCATCCTGATTGTATAATGGTATACTACTTAGGAAACATTCAGATAAGACAGAACAAAAAGCTAAGAAGAGACCCTCTCCAAGTTCTCAGGTCATAAAAGTAACAGTGGGAGATTTTTATGTTTAGAGCAGCTATATAAATAAATACCCTCACTCACTAATACTCTATGATCGCTTTTCTTCCTTCTGTCCTCTATCTTTTCTAGTTCATGGCCAACAAATTCTATTTTTTTCTAGCAATTCCCATTGAAGTTGCTTTGGAAATCATGTCAAAATGTTACTTGTTTAGGGATTTTGTGTGGATACCTTTCATTGTATGGTCATCTCTCTGGCAGTCTGCAGACTACATGGCTTACCAAGTTTCATTTAAATCTTAAAGAAAGGCGTAAATGAGGGTGTTAGTAGCAATCTTACTATTAGTGCTAAGGGCATATCTTTCATTTGAGAATTACTGGAAAATGTCTCCTTAGTAAAAAATTCAGAAGAATTCATCCAATTTTTATATACACAATTTGATAATGTATTTCTGAATGCCATTTAAACTTATCTCTAATCTTTTTTTGCTGTCCTTTTTTGGTATCTATTGAAAAGTTTTCCAGATCTATCCCTAGATGAACTATCCCTAGATTGAATAAAGCAATGTATCTACTTGAATGAAGCAACTGAGGCCAATATGTGATTGAATGGTCTTTACACAATACTATAATAAATCTATAGATTAATTACTATGTTATATTCAACTACCTAAAATACACAATAGTAATATAGTAATACTTTTGTATCTTTATTTTCATGTTTGACAAATCCATTTACTTGTTCATCAATAGCGTAAATATATGCTCAGCACTGTAGAAAAACATTGCTATTGGAGGCAAGAACTGCCTCCAATAGCAATATTTTGAATTTGAAACACTGTGTACATCCCAAATACGTTTTGCATTTTCCATATTTACTGAAAATTTTCTCAAGATGTGCCAATGTATTCCTTGACTTGTAGTGCCCTGCTAAAGTCCAATTGTAGCAAAACACACCTTTCAAGGGCAAAGATCAATAGATTTCATGGCTATTGGCTATTACTCCAATTAATTTGTGGCTATCCTTGTAGCTAGGAAGGAAGAACTATTCAAAAATGTAACTCCATATGCCCAGACTTTTGCAGAGGACAAAAACGGTATTTTTGTACAGTTGTTGGATAGGAACTGTGAAAACAAGGACTGGATATTTTTATTTATTTTGAGAGTGACTGTTGCTTAGCGCTCTCTCTCTCTCTCTCTCATATGGAAGCAACATGAAATTTCTAAAATGAAGTAATAAACTGGGCTCTTTTAAAATAATCAATGACTCTTAAGATAATAGCAGGAATGATGATGACAACAAGAGGGAAGAGGTGAATTGACCTCTTTTTTTTTCTTTTTCAAGTGCTGAAATTCAATAAAAATTCAAATATTACTCCTGAATACTTAGCATGCCCATTGTAATGTCCAATTCTTCAAAATAAAAAGTATTTTGCACATAATTTATATTTTAAAACAGATGATATATACAAATTTGATAGTTATGAAATCTAGACGTTGTTTGCAATCACAACTCAAAGCACTATGTTTGAGAACACAGATTCTGTAAATAACCAAGAAAACCTCAGCTGGCAAGGCTGCCTTAGCCCTCAAGCAGATAGTAGAGTGTGATCATCATCAGCCTTTGTAGGCTGGTCAAGGGTCAAATGTCTGACTAAAGCAGCTTTGCAACACAAGCTTTATTATGTTACCTTATATTGGAAAGAGAATGATTTAAATTTAAACTTAAGTCACAAGATACTCTCTTCAAACAGAAACAGCTATTAAGTTCACAGACTGCAGCCAATATCAGTATTTTAACAATTAACTAAAAAAATTAAAGTATTTATCTTACCGAAATAAGGAATACAAGGAGTCATCTTCAAGCTACTAATATAGTCTCGAAGTCTTTTATAATTGTCTTCTTTGCTCATTATGTATTCCAGCTTGTCAAAAGAAGCTTTGTCTTTTCGGCTCAGTAACTTTTGGGAAAATAAAGAACAGAAAACTATTACTGTAAAAGCTATCCTTTTATATTTACGTATTTAATAGTTATTTTATATGACAAAATGAGATGCTGAAAAGCCTACAATTGACCAACAAGAAAACATTTAAAACAGACATTGAAGCTATTAAAAAAACAAAACATCAAGGCCAAATTACCCTTCATATTAAATCCCTAGTATTTTGATGGTGATTTTTAAAATAAGTTTAAAAAGTAGCAATAGATATAAAAATTTGTCCATGTTTCTTTTCTGCCATTCTCTCTGAACAAAGTAGTCAAAATACAGCGCATACTTCAAAGTCAAAAATCATAAACTGCCATTAGATAATGCATCAAAGTTCAGGGAGGAAAAATTACTGCCCTAGATACTGAATATATCAGAACCTAATGAAGACTCCTAACTGAAGAAAAGGTAGAAGGAAGCCATGTGAATTATCTAATAAACAATTATCTAACAATTATCTCTTCTTTTTATAGTTCTCTGCGCTGCTTTTCATATATTTCAGAAAATCTTCTAATCTTCCTATTTTCAGAAGGATAGCCTTGTTTTTCTCCGGATAGAAATAGCAATAGTACTTAGACTTATATACTGCTTCATAATTCTTTACAGCACTCCCTAAGTGGATTTACGGAGTCTGTATATTGCCCCCAACAATTTGGGTCCTCATTTTATCAACCTCGGCTGAATCAACCTTCAGGACTGAACTGCTGGAAGTCAGCAGAATTAGTCTGCAGTACTGCAGACTAACAACTGCACCACCATTGTTATTGGTATCATCTAAGTGCTAGAGGCCTTTGAAAGAATGGAATATTTATTTGAGGCTGAAATCATGCCTCAGATAAGCAGCAGAACCATTCACTAAGCACCACTACCTTCAAGCTTTAGCTCCTGACCATGTCAGGAAACAAGTACCACTTGTAATTTTCCTGTAGGATTTTTGGGGAAGAAATGGCTGCTTCAAGATGACTTTGTGAAGAATGGAACCAACAACCTTAGTTGTATGAAAAACCAGCAAGCAGACTGGCTCTTAGATAGCTTATCTCTGGACAAGGAAAGGACTTAAGATCACCTATAAGTGCTCCAGAGAGTTGCTCCTCTCAAGCAAACTGCAAGCCAGCAGTTTCTGGCAAGTTTAGAGCTCAGGGAGACAAGAGAATAGCACTCTTCCTCTAACCACAGTTGGTGCCTTTCAAAGAATCTTGAATTTACATACTTCTTTTTCTAATCACTTTTGCAAACTGCTTGGTAACTCTGTTCAGACACTAGAAACCAAACCAGGTTTTCCAATACCTGATGAGTTTCTTCAGTCCTCAGCAAAAAAACTTTAAATACAAGCTTAAGGACTTTAAAATTTATTATTATGTTTAATATACGGTGATTAAAATTTTGACTTTAGAAAGTTACAAATGTATTTAGATTAGAAGGTTTATTTATATGCCGCCCTTTTCCCTGGGGGGACTCAGGGCGGCTCACAATCCAAAGGAAGGGGGGAAAACAGACTTTTACATATAAGACAATACATGATTAAAACACAACATTCATACCATTCGGGAGGGTTACAATATTTAGCCCCAGGCCTGACGGGATAGCCAGATTCTAAGGGCTGTGCGGAAGGTCTGGAGGGTGGTGAGGGTACGAATCTCCACGGGGGAGATCGTTCCATTGGGTCGGAGCTACCACCGAGAAGGCTCTCCTCCGCGTGGTTGCCAGTCGGCATTGGCCAGCGGATGGAACTCGGAGGAGGCCTAATCGATGAGATCTAATAGGTCGTGTGGAGGTGATCGGCAGTAGGCGGTCTCTCAAGTACCCAGATCCACTACCATGGAGGGCTTTATGGGTGACAAGTAGCACCTTGAAGCGTATCCGGAGATCGACAGGTAGCCAGTGCAGCTCGCGGAGGATAGGTGTTACGTGGGTGAAGCGAGGTGCACCCACAATCGCTCGCGCGGCTGCATTCTGGACTAGCTGAAGTCGCCGAATACTCCTCAAGGGCAGCCCCATGTAGAGCACATTGCAGTACTCCAGCCTAGAGGTCACAAGGGCACGAGTGACTGTTGTGAGAGCCTCCCGGTTCAGGGTCCAGATTAATTTGAAATAAATTATAAAGAATTTTTCCCATGGAAAAATATTTTTGTTTTGAATCCTAAAAAAATGTGTATGGTAACTTAAGAATTGGACACTACATATAACAAAATATTTCAATTGAAGGAAAACACTGAAACTGGATTTGGGATATAGCAAAATATTCTAATATACTGAAGGTTATTTTTGAACACTAAACCTAGTTAACTTTAAAAGTGTTTGCCTCTATAGAATGACTATCTAGATGTTATGGAAGAGGAATAAGTTTTACCTGACAAAATGGAGACTGATTTGAAATTGTAATTAAAAATAACAGGCTACAAGAATAATATGAAAAAAAGATGCTACAGTGGATATAAAAAAGAAACTGGTTAATGTTGCAATAATTAAAAGGGTTAAACAAATAGCAAATCAAGAAAGTGTCCTGGATAATTTTCTTATATTGAATAAACAAAAAAGGCTTGTTAAAGCTTTGAAGAATTTTATAAGAACAGACAATGTTTCTTTATACTGAAGATGCCTGTAGAATTCATTGGCTAGGCCTGCTCCTTTTATAATTAATGTTTTGTTATTTATTAATAAAAAAGCAATTATTTAATGCAATTTACTCACCGCCCATGTTTTAGTCAACCTGAAGATGGGGGCACTTTGCAATCCAGAAATCACAGCCATAAGAGCATGTAAATTATTTAGTTCATAAAGTTTCTGAAGACAAGAATAGAAATGGAAGCTCAATATCAGGTAATTATTTACTAGTATTAAATCATAAACCTCTGAACAATTTTCTAAGAATGCAGCGCAATAAATAATGGATACAACCAAATGATAACCGATAATTCAGCCAAAATAAAACAGCCAAAGAATTATAAAACTGAACTGAATTATAAAGCTTCACAACTATTCCATTCTATACAACCTAGATTAGGTTGAATCCAAGCAGAAACTTTCAAATGCTTTCTCTTTTTGCCTGACCTTAGGTTCTATAAATAATATTCTTTTGAGGATTGAGAGAATCTGCTGATATATTTTTCTGATAGAGGGGAGAAAGAAGTACAAAAGAAACATTGAGTGGAACAGAAAGCAACTCTATTTATTCAACAATCACTTCCTCTCCCCTCATCCTTTTGCCGCAACCCATTCTATCACAAGGATTCCCAAAACATTTGAGGGTCTTAGGTCTGGAGAAGTCCAGATTCTGTTTATGCCCCTCTAGCTATCTAAATGTGATTTTTGTATGTAACCTGGCTTGCCCTGGGGTAAAACGAACAGCTACCATTTCTTTAACTAGGTTAAATGATCAGCAGCACACTTTTATACTTCTTAAGTATAAAATTGAGGTTAGTAGAACAGAGAAACTGGGGGGGGGGATTAACACAGAAATATAGTATAGAGCAGAAGCATGTGCCTGTCATAGTCCATCTGTTGACTTATCTATGGTTCAGAGTTTAACATCTCCACCAAATTGTGTCTATTGATAAAATATACATATTACTACAATTAAAATTACATATTTCTATTAGAACTCTGATAAAAATATCTAAATCTGAAACTATTGTAAATAGAAAATAATTTTAAAATTCCAGCAAATGAAAGTATAAAACCAAGTAAAATAAAATAATTTTGGTGACTGATATGAGCAAATGTTATATTGTTCATGACTTTATCAATAATGTGCTACAACTATGTGCTCAAGAGAAACAGGCAACCAGTAAATCAAAACTTTTAATACATTTAATTTGTGATTGATTCAACGTACCATATTTTTTGGAGTATAAGGCGCACCCTTTTCCCTCAAAAAAGAGGGTGAAAATCTGGGTGCATCTGAATACAGCATTTTTTTTTGCTTCCTGAAACTCCGCCCCTTTCACCCAAATGGCTGTGCATAGCCTTTAGGAGGCTTTCAGAGTGCTCCTGGGGGATGGGGAGGGCAGAAATGAGCGAAAAACGGGCTGTTTTTTTTTTAAAAAAAGGGCCCGTTTTTGTGAAAAACAGGCCATTTTTGGGAGGTCTGCAGGGTGCAAAAACTTTTTTTTTTAATTGCCTCTTCAAAATCTTGGTGCGTCTTATACTCCGAAAAATATGGTACACGTTGCCAGGTTCAGAAGAACAGTTTCACTAGCAATATCATAATCTACTTCTGCAACTTTCAAACATTAATGAAGAATCATTTCCATATGTTGTAATTTCTATAACTGATCAACAATAATAAGTTTCTCATATCATAAGTAAATGGAACCAAAATTGTAATAGGTTTTTGAAATGGAGTTTTAAAGTTAAAACTGTTTTCAAAAACATTTTCTTACCTTAGCAGTTTTGATATAGTGGCTTAGGACTTCAGCTCTTATTTTCAATGTCTGTGCATGAAGAATCTCTCTAACTACCCAAAAGCTTACCTGAAAACAAAAGGTCTACTTTAAAATATACACAAAAAGGAAGTGTAAATACTGAAATAATCAATCAAAATTTTTCACATTATAAAATCACTTAGTCACTTTAAAAGATGCAAATTACTCCATTAGAGTGAATACTTCACTTGTTTGAATTCAATTAGCATAGATTCATTGCATTTATTCAGATAAATGGAGATGTTTATTCTTATTTTTGCTCATTGAGGGCTGGGGCAGAGGTGGGAGAGGAGAGTATAGAGACATCCCTGCCTTTAACAGAAATTAAGATTTTAACAACAAAAAAGATCATACGATTTTTTTAATTATGCCATTTAATTATGGTGTATACAGTTAGTCTCAAAACTTACATGGTTGAATCTTCTTGTAAAAGCAACGGCGTTTGGTGCTGAACTATATTTTTCCTTTTTATTCCAACCACAACTTGACAGTTCCTAGATGAACAATGAAAGATAATTTAACATCAGCGTTCAGACTGCAAAACAAAACAAGATTTTTCCTTTTATTAATAAAAATTCTATTTATATTTCTCCTTATACACATCCTGGTAAGGCTGATGTGCTTGGTATAATTATTAATTCTGAGTATGGTTTTATAAAAGTACTATGAATTCTAACATAATTTGGACAATGCATGTCTTGAGCAATGTGTGAATCTCTGAATCTTTAGAAGCATTTCATTTGCAATTTCAGTTGAATAGTATTCTAAACTGAGATAAGTATATAAACGAAAGCGTGAAATCTGAATTATCTTGTATATCCTTTTAAATGTTTTGTCTAATTGTATACATTTCCATTCAAGTTACAAAACCAGAAATAAGTACTATTCTCTAATATATTCAGGCAAACTATGTTAGTAAATATGCAATATTATTAGCTTGATTCCTTTATAACAAGCCACAAATTGCTGCATTCTGTATGAACCTTGTCTTCTCATTCTCATGACTTTCTGACTTTTTTAAAAAGGGAGTTTTCAGTAACATACTAATTGTGTAAAGATAGCCCCATTCAGACATTATGTAAACTGGAGTATTTACCTGTAGGGGACTCCATTGCAGAATCATCCCTTATCAATGTCATTGAAATGATGTTGGCTTTCCTGCAGCATTCATGAATTTAGCACAGATTATTGCACAGAACGGTCTGTACTCTAGCTCAGGTGAAACATAATGAAACTGCTCTCCTTTGTGCTGAACACATGAATAACTTCAAAGGACTTCAAACATCACTGGAGCAACACTGAGTCGGGAGTTATCCAGTGTGCTCACCTGATCAGTGCTCCAGATTCATAATGCCTGAATGATTTAGAGTTTGTCTGCAATCCAGAACTGGAAACACTCTTCAAATTAGGAAGGACAAGTTAAAATAAGGAGAGAATGGAGGGGAAATCTTGAAGAACTGCAAGAAGAGAGTAAGATCACTGAAAGAAGACAGAAGCTTGTTGAAGAACTGTTTATCTGCCAATACTTAAATACTGAAGTACATTACAGGTAGTCTTCAACTTATAACCATTCGTTTAGTGATTGTTGGAAGTAATGGAACTGGAAAAAAAATGACCTTTGACCATTTTTCACACTTATGACTACTGCAACATCCCCACTGTCATGTGATCAAAATTCAGATGCTTGACAACTGACATTTATGACGGTTGCAGTATCCCAAGGTCCTGTGTTCACCTGTTGCACCTTTCTGACAAGTAAAGTCAAGCTCACTTAACAACTATGTTGCTAATCATTTCAATGATTCACTGAACAACTGTGGTAACAAGGGTTGTAAAATGAGATAAAACTCACCTTAACAATTGTCTTGGTTAGCAATGGAAATTTTGGGCTCAATTGCGATCACAAGTTGAAGATTACCTGTATTCTTTTAAGCAACCTATATTTTTATTATCTCCTGAAGGGCAGAGCATGTAAAAAGACTTATCTTATGTGAGAAAGTTATCAGATCAGATGTATCCATGAAAAGTTTGAATGTCAAATTGAATTGTGCTGGTATAGCATCTAAAAGTTACAATTCCATTACACAAAATAATCTGTTTTTATTGTGGTAAAAGGCAATTGTGTGCAGTACTAGATTTGAGAATCGAAGACTGGATCCCAAAATCAGCAAGAATTCAAAATATGGTAACATGTTTATGTTTTAGCAAAAACTTTTTTTTTAATATTTGTCATGTCAAGAAATTTTGATATCCGATTTTATAATAACTTTAAGTATCTGCAAATCTGAAAGATACTGTTCTTTCTGCTCTCAAATAATTGATAGTGAGTTTCTATAGGCGAGATTTTATATTAGATGTACAGCAAGGATAAATTCATTTTTTTAACATACTAATCTCAAGATGAATAGCTGTATAAATCAATTGAATAAACAAGCAACATTCTAAAGAAATAATTTTAATTATTTGCATTGTTTACCAGTAGCTTTCAATGGGGAACTACATTATTTGCTTATAGTCTGAATTAATTTTGGAAAATGGCTCAATTCAATACCTTGAACTTCTTAAAAATCAGGAGAATTGCAGAAAGCAAGCTACCAAGTTATGTTCATGCATATCAGATAATGGCATTACCAAATGATATTATTTAAAAACCCCAATACAAATATTTTGGAACAATAATCTTCACTTCAGGAGATCTTTGAATGAAGAAAAGAAGCAGGGAAAGTAAGAATCAATTTGTGTTCTCTCTTCAACTGACCAATAGGAAAAAAGACATTCAATGGGGTTCATAGACAAGCTGGTCCTACTGCAAGAACAAACGCCTTCACCGCCATCATTCCCAATTCACTTTTCTAGAATATACTATATCAATTCGTCTGGAGTTTCTAAAAATGGTAAGCAATTGATATAAATGGACAGCATTTTTCCAAACCACCATTGCTTGGTTGGTTTAAAAATACTAATGTTAATTGTGATTGTGAAAAGACAGCATGCCAGCTATTTTATAATCACTTTTTCCAGGAGCTAAAACCACAATTGCATATTGCTATAATGGTTTAAGTGGAGGACACGGCAAAATGTCATATTGGGTATCAGGAATAGGAAGCTGAAAACTGTCTCACTCTATGTTAGAGAGAAAATCTTGGAGCAGTGAAAAATTACCTAATCCTCCAACGCCACAGAAAAAGAAAAGAAACTACTTGGAGCTCCCCCCAATCCCGTTTTCACCTGGGTTGCGACAAGAAACATGTCAGAAACAAGAACAGCTCAGATCAACTCTGGGTGTCTTGAAAAGTGATCAGCATCATTAAGGTGGTATATATTTTCTTGCCATATGCAGAAAACAAAATAAGTGATTGCTATGAAGAAGGTCCTTTGAAGTTGTAAGTCACCTTGTAATTTAAATAGCTATGGATAAAATGCCACATTGGTAAACAATTTCTCATCTTTTGTTTTTATATTAAGACACTCAGTGTTTCTCACCTTACATTAAAAAAAGAAACTTCTTCTCAATGTTAACTTTTCTAGTTTGACTTATTTCTCCCAAATATATAAAGATAAACATGCTAGACTGCAAACTTTGTTGCAGATAAATCCTAAAAGAATTGTGTTCTTTAGTTTACATCACATCATTTTATATGAAACGATTCTGAAGAAGATTGGATTAATATTTTTGGGATAAATTATGAGATTTGCTTTTTACATAATATCGACTTTCAGTCTAAAATCACTCCCTAAGATCAACTCTTAGGAAAACTGGCATAAAAGTCTTATCAGTGATCTTGCCTTTTTTTTTAACATCACTAGAGAAATGGGATTAATAAAACATAGGAAAGGATGTGATTTTAGTGATAGATGTTTCTGCATGAATCAAGGAATGGGTGTTATCAAGGTATGTTGGTTTGGTTTATTGGTTGGTTGGTTTTATTGGTTTTATTCAACTTGTATGCCGCCCTATTCCCGAGGGACTCAGGGCGGCTAACAAAACCGGAAGGGAAGGGAAACAATACAAAAGGAACAGAAAACAAAGACAAACAACAATACGTATGTAACGGTATGATGAGTGGTATTGATTTAAATTAAGTCTAGATTCTCCTTTTCTTTCTGTTGTATAATTTCTTTTTCTAACTATATCTTATTCTTTTGGAGTTCTGCGTGCTTTTTATGCTGCAAGAGAACATCATTATGTATATGCATCAGTGGTGGGTTTCAAAAAATTTTCGAACCTACTCTGTGGGTGTGGCCTCCTTTGTGGGAGTGGCTTGCTGGCCGTGTGTTCTCTCTCTCTCTCTCTCTCTCCTTCCTTTTGTCTCTCTGTCCCTTTTTCCTTTTTTTCTTTCATCTCTCTCACTTTTTCTTTCTTTCTTTTTTCTTTCATTCTTTCTTCCTTTCTTTCTCTTTCTCTCTCTGTGTGAGTCTGTCTGTCTGTCTGTGTCTGTGTGTGTGTTTGTGTGTGTGTGTCAGTGGTGGGTTTGAAAAAAATTTGGAACCTCTTCTGTAGGTGTGGCCTGCTTTCCGGGTCCACTGGTGGAACCTCTTCTAACCAGTTTGGTAGATTTGACGAACGGGTTCTACCGAACTGGTGCAAACTGGTAGGAACCCACCTCTGATATGCATGTATTTATATTGTAAAGAATAGCAAATGTTGTTTACTTGAAAAATTATTTACTCTTACCCACAATTATGTGTCAACTTTTTTATATTGCCTGACCTCCAGCAACTTTGGGCAGTTCACAAAACAAAAAAATAATACTATGAGAAACTGCCCATCTTGTACCAAACTCTGGGAGGCTCACAACCAAAAAAGAAAACATCTGTGTCCAATAAACAATCAAACAAAAAATCAAAAGACCCGACACCATAGTTAAACTAAGGACTTGGCATGCTAGATGTCACTAAAGGAATGAGGAATGGCATTACAGCTGAAATTGGTAGTAGTAGAACAGCTTTTTAAATATTAAGACCCTTGGGAATAACACGTTTGATGGCATTCTCTGGCTAAGTTTCCTTCTATACTTCAAGTATGACTTTGAGGATTTTGCAGCTTTGGGAATAAATGGCAAAAGGGCGATTAGGCTGGATATAGATGTTATTTCTTATAACCTTTAGTGGACTTTTGCTAATCAGAAGTGAATGATGACGTTTGAAGAATTTGTCTATAGTTAAGCGATGGGATATGGGATAAACAATTGTTGTATTTTAAGAGAAAGTGATCAGTTATTTAAACTTATATTTATTGAGTCCAAGGAGATTATTACGTTTTTATACATGTAGTCCTCAACTTACAATAGTTTAATTTAGTGACTGCTTGAAGTTACAACACTGAAAAAAGTGATTTATGACCATTTTTCAGATTTATGACTGTTGCAGCATCCTCATGGTCATGTGTTTACATTTGGATGCTTGACAACTGACTTACATTTATGGCTGTTGCAGGGTCCATGGGTCATATGATCACTATTTGCAACATTCTGAAAAGCAAAGTCAATGGGGAAACCAGATTCACTTAACAACCGGGTTACTAATTTAACAACTGCACTGATTCACTTAACAAGTGGGGCAAGAAAAGTCATAAAATGTGGCAAAACTCACCAAACCTCTCACTTAGCAACATAAATATTGGGCTCAATTGTGATTGTAAGTTGAGGAATATCTCTATTTCTTTTTTCTTTTTATATCCTTATTTTCATTCTTTATTCTTTTTTTAATTATTGCTATAATCAGTGCGTATTTAAAATTAATTTCTGGAGTATGTCATACTAGTATTTTCTATACTATATTACCTCCAACCTAATGGAATCTATAAGAATATTTAAACAGCAAACATACATTTAATTATTACATTATATGTTTTACTTATCTAGCCATTCAGATGTCAATCATTAAAGCTATTAAAGCAAAAGGAAAGTACATTCTATAGGAATCTACTGTATATTAAAAGTAAATGAAATATGGAAATTATCATAATAAAACGAACTTGTTTTCTATCAAATTATTTTAAGTTTTCTATGAAAAACTCACCTCTGGTTGAATAGCTTTAAATACAGGAATATCCATGAGTGTAATCTGGCCCTTAAATCAAAGTTATAAGAAAATTAAAATTATGTTCCTTATTTTACAACTCAGTTCATTTGATTATTTAATGCCAGAACAATTCCTAGCAAAATGATGTTTCTTTACCTATATCAGTGATAACAATTATTCTAGGGCAGTGATGGCGAACCTTTTTCACCTCGTGTGTTTGCGTACACGTGTGTGCCCACCCCCATAACAAAGCCCCCCGCCCCATGCCCCCATGCATGTGCACGTGACGGCTTTCTAGGAGCCTGGGGAGGGTGAAAACAGCCTCCCCCCCGGAGGCTGGAAACGGCCCATTTTCTGACTTCCGGTTTGTGTGTCTGAAACTTCATGAGGAATTAGTTTTGCCGAATAAACACTCTGGGAATGGAATTGTGATGGGTTTCACCCCAAGTAAATGAATCTGATCATGAATAGTTCCTTTTGGTACATATTCTTTTATTTGTAGGTAACTACCATAAGAGGTCAAGCTAAGCTCCAGTTTATGACACTTATCTTGTGTTCTGAATGCTTTAGACATTGCTCAGTAATAAATATGTTCATAAATAAATGGAAGCAATTATGAATGTATTCATTATTTTGAAGCATAGCTGATTTCAGCCACAAAATTAAATTCTCACATGCATAAGAGAGAATTCTTAGTCATTTTCCTGCAATATTTTAAATTTTAAGAGCCCTTAAAAATAAGGATTCTCTGTGGTAAAAGACTAAAAAAGGAAGCTTGACTTGTAGTTCAAAAAACAAACTCTAAAGGCCACACATTCTTTATTTTTCTTTTCACCAAGGTAAAAATATAACATTATTTAAATAAAATGCTACAAATAATGCACAAGACCAATTAAAATGGTAGAGATTGAGAATTAGGAATTTATTTTTACCCAATTCTCAACACAGCAAAATCTGTACAAGAATTGCTAGCACTCAGGCTAATGTAAAAGGATTTCCATTCTTTCCATTCCATTCAGAATGCTCTTTGAATCTCAAAAATACTTTTGGAGAAGAATGGTGAACATTCTGCTTATGTAAGTCTGGATACAAGTAATTTTCTTTTAAAAAGAGGGGGGGGTATATAGTAATGCTGATATCCTTAAAGTAGTTAATAACAATAGTTTTAGTTTTGATTTGAAAGTCTGTATTAATTTTAATTCTAGCTAATAGTCAATTGTGAGAGAGGACAGCACTGATAAAGAGATAAAATGTTCTTCCCATACATATAAAGTATTTCTAACAGTGTCTCTTAATGGAGTGTATAGGAGACCTCTGTAAGACTCTTCATTCCTCTGAAGTATCTGAAACCCTCTTTTAACTCTCTTGAAAAAAACTATACGTTACAATTTGCTAAAAGTAGGGCAAAAGGATTATTAGATTAGGAACTTTAGTTAATTACTTACTGCATATTCCTCAGGTGTAACTTTCAGAACATCAAAAACTACTGCATCAAAACTTTTCTTCAATTCAGTAGAACCTTTGTCACTCAATGATTCTGAGCTGCTACTCTTCTGTCAAGAAGAAATAAGTTATTTCAGTACAAAAATGTTTTTAAAGGAGTTCCTAAGTGGTTTTTAATAAAGATACTTGCATATTATTGTATCTATTCAGTGGCAAATAAAACATCGTCTAGCAATTTGTTAACTTTTGTCCCCGAAAGAAATATTAAGAACCAGTACATGAATAGACTAAAGTGCTAGGCAGAGACCTAGATTCAAGTTCACATTAAGCTAGATAAGCTAACTTTTGATCAGTCACTAGTTTTTAAACCATTCTATTTCACACCATTTTTGATATGAACGTAACACTGGAAAAATAAATGATACCCAATTAAATCTTTGATCTCAGGCCAGCCATCCGAGACTGTCACAGTTTGGTCCAAAGTGCATGGAAGCTGTGTAAATTTGGATGGGGAGGAACAGCTCTTGCTTAAAGAGCATGCAGAAATCAGCTGTGGTCATGAAGGACTCCAAACAATTCAATCTGGTGCACCAACTGTGCACTAAATCCAGGGATCCTTCTGATAGTCACTTGTTGTGGCCCAGTAGGAGCCGTTGGTGCTGCCACCAGACTCCGACAGCGAGGGGCCCTATAAGTCTGCTCTGGAGGATGTGGAGGATCCTGGACAGGGTTCCGACTCCGAGCAGCGCGCATAGAGGCTGGTTGGCCACCAGGAGGCGCCTGAGCCTTGGACCAGTGGAGAGGAGACAAGGCAGTGTGATCCTGACGTCATGCATTGGAGCAGTGGGGAGGAGACAAGGGAGTTGGTCCTGGATGCCCGGCAACTGAGGGCTACACAGTTGCGCAGTTACAGGAGATAAATGAACTCAGCTGGTGGTAATTAGGCTCCTCTCAAGACTATAAAAGGAATGGCTTTGCACACGCTCGTCACAGGAATCAATGTGTTTACTAGAGCTGGAGAACTCTCATGGCTAGCTTGGCAGGCTGGATTGCTGCCAAGGTTAGTCTGTGCTGGATTGCTGCCAACGTCTAGTCTGTGCTGGATTGCTGCCAAGGTCTAGTCTGTGTGTTAATAAATCCTTGAAGTATCTTTGTCTCGGTGTGCTTTGGTGTAGGACAAGGGGGGTCAGAACAGTCACTCATGCCCCTGTTACATTATGGCTTGACTCTGTGATGTATTATGTAAGGGAGAAATCCTTGAAGACCACCTGGAAGCTTTAACTAGTCCAGAATGTGGCAATATTAGTGATAGGCATGCCTTGGTATGCTTGTATAACAGCTCTGTTTCATGAGCTGCATTGGTTGCAAGTTTCTTTCAAGTTGTGATTCAAGACGTTGGTCATCACCTATAAACTCCTACATGGCATAGAACTTAGTTACAGGTAATCCCCAAGAAACGATATACCATTTAAGTAGGCATTCAAAGTTACGCACCCCAAAACTACATACGTCCTGTTTCGAAGTTATGACAGCTGCAGTCCCCCTGCAGTCATTCATGACAAGCCACTTGCTGCAACACATCACCTCACTTCCCCCATCCCACCCAGAAGGGACTCATGGTGCTCAGGGCTGCTTCCCATGCCCTCCTGGAAGCAGCTGCCATTTTCAGAACCTTGAGGATTCGAACTGGCAGCTTCTTTTAGAGTTTCCTGCACCAATCAGCTGACCATTGGGAAGCTGAAAAGCTCTCCTGCCTCTTGTTAGTCTTTGGGAAGCCAGTCTCTGAATAAAAAAGGGGCAGCTTTAGCATGAGCTTCCCCAAAGATTTCTCTTACTTAAACACCTCCCTCCTCAGAAAGCCACATTTTTTTTCAATAAACAAAACAAAACAAGCTGGGAGGGACAGATTTTTTGATCTTCCCTTCCCATTTAGGTGCTAAAAATAAAGTCTCTGCCTCTGTTTCCCAATCTATAAACCCTTTAAAAAAATTGACCTCAACTCCAACTGAAGAGGAACAAAGCAAGCAAGAAAAGAATTTTTTTCTGAAGCTTTTTCTCTTGAACTGAAATCATCTCCAAAAGTAAGCTAACTAATACAACAAAATAGAGAATACTGGGTTTTTGCAAACTTTAGCTTTCTGTCTAACTGCCTCTAGAGCAGAGGTTGATTTTTAATGGGGGCAATTTGAACCTTGTTTAAACCAAATTAATGGCCTTTTAGGCTTTCTCCCCGTGAGTAGAGTTCACTTTTTGAGTAAAGTAAGAATTATATGTAGGGGGGATCAGGATTTTAGAGACGCTTAGGTGGGCCATGGCCAAAAAAAGGTTGGGAACCACTGCTCTAGAGGCAATCTACAGTCTAGGCTTTAAGTCCTCTCAGGATCTCCCCATCCCTGAGCTCCACTTAATGATCTGTGCATTCATTTAACAAATCCACTGGAGAGAGCAGGGATGGCTGGTTGTTACGGTACTTGAGGCAGTTCATTTAATGCTGTCCCAACTTCCAACCTGAATGGGCAGACTCCATTATGCTTGTAACTTGAGAACTACCTATACTTGAGGAACTGCCCCTCTCCCATATCAGCTCAGCTGATTTGATCTTGTAGAATTTATATGTTCTGGGTTTGTTTATTTATTTATTAAATATTTATTTATTAAATATATTTATATGCCGCCCAATCCCTAAGGACTCCTTCGAATTATCTATTGGGACTCTGGAAGTGCATCATCTCTATAGAAGCACCTGTATTATTCTAGAATAAGGTTTCCCCCCAAAGTTTGGATGGCCCTACTCTGCTGTGAAGACCTCGCTCTCCGCCCAGGCCACAGGCAAAGGAGAGTGAGACTTCTTGCTTTATTCTATCTGGTTTGTTATTTTTGCCATTTTTTTAAACCTTTTATTGGAATTATAACTTGTGTGAGCTTCCCAGAGTAATTAAGAGTTGGGCAGCATATAAATTTAATAGATTATTAAATTAAAGAAATGCTATAGATGCCATCTTGAAGGTAAGAACTGAATTCCACCGAATGTACAGAAATATAAAATGCATCACTAAAAACCAAGTCAGTGGAATTAAACAAGTGAAAACCATTTGAAATCTCTAATTCTTGTGTCAAGCTAATCAAAATATATTATACAAGTCTTATTAAACAGCAGTCCCAACCTTTCCAGCTTTGCGGACCGGCAGGGTGGGGGTGGGGTTAAGAGGATGGTTCTGCACAAGTGGTGGGTAAGTACGTGTGTGCAGTTCTATCCATTTGCGGTAGTGGCAGGCATGCACACTTGCCACTTGTGCAAATGGAGCTGCGTGCATGCTTGCCTGCATGTTCGCCTAGGGCATGGCCTGGTAGTAAGCTGTGGCCTGAGGGCTGGAGATTTCTGTTATAAAAGAGCTATGTTCTTCTCTCCATTCTTTCCCTTCACATAAATGGCAAATTCAACTTGCATAAATAATCAATCAATAACAATACTCCTTTTCGGTAAAATCCATTAACATGCAGATTTATTATTGATACAATCACTGTCTCTTGATTGTTGAGATTGTTTTCCTATTAGTGACTATTGTGCAGAGGTGAGTTCCTACCAGTTCGCACCTATTCGGTAGAACCGGTTCATCAAATCTACCGAACCGGTTAGAAGAAATTCCACTAGTGGACCCGGAAAGCAGACCACACCTACAGAAGAGGTTCCAAAAATTTTTGAAACCCACCACTGGTCCTTGGATATGATTATTCTACATTATCATGCTCATGTTTATAAAACCCAGTGCCTCTGTGAAAGGTAAGGATGACTACTGCATTTGTGGTGCAATCAGAACATTGCCTGTGTTGAAGTTGTTTTAACGCAAACCAAAGATGCCTTTTAAAAAAACAGGTGTACATCATATTCTTATGCATGCCAGTGCTGTGTGTGAGGTAATTTAAGGTGGTTCTGACAAGTGTCGTCGGCATCTTCATATCCGGTCACATGGGTGGCAAGCCACTCCCACAAAGGAGGCCACACCCACAGAGTAGGTTCGAACAATTTTTGAAACCCACCACTGCTATTGTGTTACATTTTTACTACTTTTAATTATCAATGGGCAAATTATTCACCTAAATTGTCAAATACTATCTGACAACTCCTAATAGGTAACTCTGAATATTTCAAATTAAAATAATGCTTGAAATGGGATCAAACTATATTTTCAATTATGTAATTTTCATTTTGTTATGTACACCCACCCAAATCTAATCAGTGAAATAACAAGAGGTACAGTCAAAAGACATAACTCCCTTAGTTGCAAAGAACAGTACTATATAATCATCTTAAGAACAAAACAAAGATGTCCATATAGGTAATCCTTGGTTAACAACTGGCTACCTAGCAACTATTTCAAGTTACAACGGATCTGTCAAAGCACACTTATGATCTGGTTCCGGAGTCCTGGTTACTGTGCTTCTCCTATGGTCACATGAATGCATTTTTGGCGCTTGGCAAAACCAGTTCACATTTATGGCTGTTTGCAGCGCCCCATGTCATTTGTCCATGATTTTTGGCATTTTTTGCCACTTTATGGTGTTTATTAAAAACACCCATTGGATAAAATTGATTTAACAACTGCAGATTTCACTTAATGACCACTGCAAAAAAAGGTATAAAACTGGGCATAGTTACATGGCTTAACTGTTGAACCACTGTCACGACCATAATTTTAGGTTCAATTGCGGTCATATTCAAAGACTACCTGGATTGTTTTTTGCTTACATATTTTATACTGTAAATATGCCTTATAGTTTTACAGCACAGAGGAATTATCTGCATATCATAATATTTAAACTTACCCTTCCTTCTGTACTGTATTATATATGATTATTATGGACTGATTCTGTTATTATTTGACTGCATAAGACATTCTTTATTTCTTCCTTACCTCTGAAGCAGTAGCTACAATATTAATATTACTGGTCTGTCCGTTCATTAGGGCCATACTGTTTGCACCATTGACCTTCTGCCCTACATTTGCAGAAATGGCTTTATTCGTTCACGTTCACGCAAGTTATCATTCCTTAAAAAAGAAAAGTAATGTTAAGGATATGCCTCGTAATACAGCTCAACATACTTTTGCTAATAGCCAAATTACCAAAAAAAAAATCTAATTTAATGCAAAATACAGTGGAATAAAAAATTTACATTGTGCAAAATCACCATTATATCAACTATAATTCAGTTAAATCTTGGGAACTTTAATCAGAACAGCAGCAAATTCAAACTAACAGTACATTACTTTCGTGACCCGACAAAAGGGCGAATGACAAAACTGCGCCCGACTAAACCGCGTCGCTAAAACCGCGACGTCATCAACGCGCCGACAACAGCGCGTCGACAACAGCATGTTGACAGAAGGGCAATTTACAACAGCGTGTCGGCAGAAGGGCGATTTAAGTTAAGGTAAGGGTTAGGTTTTGGGTTAGGTTTAGTGTTAGGTTTAGCGTTACATTTAGGGTTAGGTTTAGGGTTAGGTTTAGTTTTACAGCACACTTCTGTCGCCGCGTTGTTGTCGGCGCGATTCAGCGCTCATTCATCGGAGCGCTTTAGAACATGCGGTTTTGTCACCGCGGTTTGGTCGAGCGCGGTTTTGTCATTCGCCCTTTTGTCGGTGAACCCATTACTTTAATGACCATCTGAGTCCAGTAAACAGGAAAAATATTAAGATATCTAGTTGGTGCTATCATTACAAATGCTAATATATTTTATTTATCTACATTTGATGTTTATACTGTTTAAAGAGACTTATATATCTACAGCATTGGTGCTTCTGAGAATGTAATCAATTTATTTTAAAATAGTTCTTCAGCACTACGTTATTCAAACACATTCTTTGTCTTGTCTTGAACATTTTCTCCATCTTTTCTACAGTGGAATTTCTAACAGCAAGTGGCTATCAAAAAGGATAAATACGGAAAATGCCTCTCTGTATTACAAAGTTTATTAGCATTTTTCATTATATTGGACACAGTAGATTTGATCAGGTTAAAATTCACTTTAGAGCTGAGGATTTTTCACAGTTTTGGAGCAATGCCTAAGTAGAGTATGTCCAACTGTTTCTAGTGTTAGACAGATCTAGTTTCTTTCCATTTTGGATAAGATATTGAAGGATATCTAGACTCTACAGGAGCGTAGTAGGCATTGAAGATATGGAAGTAAATAGAAGACAGGACATGATACTAGAAGTGTACAATATGAGAGTAAATGCAGTGGTCCTTATAAGTCCGTAAACTGATTTTTCAATATTTCTACATGCATTTAGTCATCTACTTACAACTATAATGGAACCTATCAATCATAGTCATAAGTCGTGACAGTCGAAAGTTGGGTCACCCATGTAACCTGATTTTTTGCAGTGGTCATTAAATGAATGTCATGGTTATTAAGTGAATCAATGGTCCACAGTGTAGGTTTTGCTGAAAAACAGAATTAATGTTGCTTTTTGAAAAAAAAAAAACACTGTTATAAAACACTACCATGTAACTGTGGGACGCTCCTAACTGTTATAAACGCAGGCCGGGGGAGGGAGCTGACACAACTATGCCTTAAGTACCCCTAGAGAGGTTTGTGGTAACTTTGAACAGTCGTTAAGCAACCAGCCATAAGTCAGGGACTACCTGTAAATGTGACTGAAAAATGTGATTTGTTCTTTACACAAGACTTAAAATTAGATAGAGAGAGCCCATTCAAACAAATCAATAAAAACTTATTCATTTATTTATTGACAAAAATGAACCAAACAACATACTTAAAACAATATAATATAATGAGAAACTTACAATTTAAAATAACTTAATATAAACAGAAATTTAAAATTCAATAAATGTTGGTGCAGAAATAACTTTGTGCCAAAGCAACGGCCTAAGCAATGAAGCACATTAAAAAAAGTTTGAAAGGTGCAGGGTGGACATTTGCCATTTTTTCCCCCTAGAGCAGTTTTTCCGTTATATAGTAGCTGCAAGGGAAGACAACTACGGGTAATCAGAATTGCTAGCTTCCAGATGTATGAAGTTTAAAGACTATTAAGGATATAAAGGAATGAAAGTTAAGGATCTGTTTTGCCCTCTCTTGATTTTACAGTATTGTACAGGTAGTCCTCGACTTACAACCATTTGTTCAGTGACTGTTCAGAGATACAGCAGCAGTAAAACAGGGACATGACCAATTCTCACACTTTTAATCATTGCAGCATCTCCATGGTCACATGATCAAAATCTGGGTGCTTGGCAAACAGCATATAGTTACAGCATCCGGGTGTCATGTGATCAACATTTGCAGCCTTCCCAGCTGGTTTCTGACAAGCAAAGTTAATGGGGGGGGGGAACAAATTTGCTTAACCACAATATTCACTTAACAACTGCAGTGATTCACTTAACAATCCTGGCATGATTCATTTAACAACTGCTTTGTTTAGCAATGAATATGTTGGGCTCAATTGTGGTTGTAAGTCGAGGACTATGTGTATTGTTATCAACTTTCAAAAATGTTTTTACATACACACACACACACACACTGCACACTAATCACTATTCTGAAGGAAAAATAATTCCAAAATATTCAACATAAATATACTATTAAACTAAAAGCAAATAGCATTTAAGACTGGGAAAGTCTGACTACATGCAAAGTTCAAAACAAAATTATCTCCCATTAATGATGTCTAATGAATCTTGAACTCTTGACAGTTCAGGGAGCTTAATTTAGCAGACTTTTCTTAAGTTTAAAAAAAAAATCTGTAATGTTTGATACAAGGGAGGAAGCTATGTTTCCAACACCTCCAAAAGTGTTGAAAGTTACAAGGTATGTGTTTGGTGAAAGAATGACGCTAGTGAGGATAAGATAAAAATTTATTTTTGCTTTCTGAGACATAGTTCTAAGGCATAAAATAGTTTTGCAATTGTTTATTGAAAAAAGATAAAAGAAATTGGCAGGAACATTGATAACTTGCTAACAATATAGCCTGAGCATTATGGGTTGCCCACTCTTACATCTTGAAATGTTGCGAACAAACATGAAGCTAATTTTAATAAGGGAAAGAATATGGAGCATATCTAAATAATATGTAAATCCTATATCCAAGCTCTCCGGTTCAAGAATAAAAGAATTTAATCAATCAGCACTAATAAAAGATTAAATTAATATACAAAATGTTAGTTATACAGATAATCCTTGGTTAACTACAGTAACTGGGACTGGTTTTTCTCATTACTGAGTTATGCTTGCAATGTGTATAAAGCATGCAGTTGTAAATCAGCCCAAGAAGGGGGCACAAAAGGCCCCAGCTGGTACACTACAGGCATGTAGGGCCAGGTGGTGGGGGCAGCTAGCATCAGCTGGTAATGGGCAGCCAAATGGTGAAATATTGGGGAAAGATAGGCAGAGGATGGGATTCAACAAGAGGAACTTCTTTATTTTATCATGGCTTGGGACTGGGAGGTACCAAGCTAGGATTTACTTGAACTGGGATGGGTCCTTACCTAATGGCCAGTAGGTTTTGGTTAGTGACAGCAATGGGGACTGCCGAGATTATCGGCACTAAGCGATGGGGAATAAGAATCTGTTAATGTCGCCTTAAAATAAAATAGAATTAGTTCATCTAGTAGTGTTTCCTATCTGGTTCATCTGGGAGGGCTGATGTCAGTATTGCAAGTCTGAAAGTACAAACTTCCCGCAGCTACTTTTAGCAATAGCAATAGCAGTTAGACTTATATACCGCTTCATAGAGCTTTCAGCCCTCTCTAGGCGGTTTACAGAGTTAGCATATCGCCCCCACAGTCTGGGTCCTCATTTCACCCACCTCGGAAGGATGGAAGACTGAGTCAACCTTGAGCCGGTGAGATTAGAACCGCTGAACTGCAGATAACAGTCAGCTGAAGTGGCCTGCAGTACTGCACCCTAACCACTGCGCCACCTCGGCTCTTTTAATTATTTGATCCACTAAGTCAGGTTACCTTCTTAGTTTCTTTCTCTGGGGGCTCCTACCTCTTGTTTGTTTGTTTCATGGGGAGCCTTTCTTCCCCTTGTTTCTCAACATCATCACACATTCCGTTACATCTGGTGTGTGAACAGTGGTCCTGAGCGGGATTTAAGAGAAGCTCTGGCAGCACTGGTGCAGAAGAAGACCTTGGGTGGGACACAAATGGAGGGTCTGGGTGGGGTGTGAGAGAAATGTGATGGCAGCAGGCAGGGCTAGGTGGTAAAGGCAGCTGGCGGCATCAGATTTGGCCAAAAGAGGTGGGCCCAAATGTTGTTCATGTGACCATGGGGGCATTGCATTCAGTGCAGTGGTGGGATTCAAATAATTTAACAACCGGTTCTCTGCCCTAATGACCATCTGGGTAGGTGGGGCTCGGTGGTCATATGACTGGGTGGGTGTGGCCAACTCAAGGTCACTCAGGGCGATGGACGCTTTGCTTTAGCTGTTACAATGTAATAAGGGTTAACCGGAGAGGAAGTTTCTGTAAGCAGGTCAATAAAGATTAGGCTAGAAACAACACTAGAATGTTTCCTTCCTGCCTTCCTTACAGGATTAGCCCTGCAAAGTGGAAAAAAACAAAAGGAGATTTCTTCCAACAACCGATTCTCTGAACTACTTAGAAAGTTACCAACCGGTTCTCCCGAATAGGTGCGAACTGGCTGAATCCCACCACTGATTCAGTCTCATCATAACTTTGAATGGTCAATGAACATATGAAAATTAAATGAGAATGACTCAAAAGGTTTTATTCTTTACAATCAGCATAAAGCACATTCTTGTGATTTACATATCAACGTATTAATTCAACATGTTTTTTGTAAATAATTACAGAAAAAAAGGCTGCTTTGCATCTAACTGGTGATTCACAGAAGCCATCTATTTCCAAGTTATGAATTTATGCTGAAGCAAGATTATTTCAAAATTGTACTAAAGGACCACTCTTAAATGTAAAACTCACTAATATAACTCAAGGTTCATAATTCAAAAATAAGATAACACTGTGTATCGAAAATGAAATTAAGTGTTCTATGACCTTTGGAATGTATTTGATTATTATGGCCTTGAAAACCAAACTTAAATTAATTAATCCCTTTAAAATGAGGTCAACACAACAACAAAAAGGATAACCTAGATAAGATTTAATGGCATTCGTGGGCAATTGGACTTAGCTCTTCTGGCTGTGTAGGGAATAATCCCTTCTTTAACTCCACCCTCTGGTTCTGCTTGCCTCTGTCCTACAAATTGGGACTGGAATCTTGGTCACCGATGAAGCAATTGTTAAGAACAAATCCCCACATGACTTCTTCACTCAACAACTGCAATCCTAACACTCTTGATTGTAGTCATTAAGTGACCTCACACATTGTTAACTGAAGAGACCCCACAGGAGGATATTTCAGGGAAGGTCGGGGAGACTCTGGCAGGCTCCACTCAGGAGCTGAAAATCCTCCACGCCAAAATACCAGCAGGAATTTTGGCACGGAGGAGCAGTTCAGACTCTGAGCAGAGAGACATTTGCATGTGGCATGTTCTGGGCCTCTCCTAATCCCCTGAGGCATCCTGCACTTCTACTTGAAAGAGCTACTTGTTAAAGTGGAATTCCTCTGACGAGATGCAGAAACAGAGTTCAAATCTTCAAGATTTCAGCTGTTTTTGCACCCTGACAAAGAAGTTCACCTACCCTCCATGTGCAAAAAGACTCTTTCAGTGGAATGCAGAAACAGTGCTCAAATCTTCAGTATTCGAGCCAGTGGTGAAATTCAAAAATTTTCCCTACCAGTTCTGTGGATGTGGCTTTGGGGTGGGTGGGTGGGTCCTGTGACTGAGTGGATATGGCCAACTCAGTGTCACTCATGGCTATGCTCAATCACATGATCTCTCACCACCAAACCCACAGAACCCAGTAGGAAAAAATGAATTTCTATTCTATCTATTTTCTGCCCAGGCCTGGCCTAATCTGTCAAAGGCCTCCCGCTCTCCCTTCGCCATGCAACATATCTTTATCTTCCTCCTGCAGTTGACTGCCAGGGAAGGCCAGCCAGGGCTGAGCCATTGCCGCTGGGCTCCCCGCCAGCCCACTTCTCGCCCCCCCCCCCCCCGGTCACGAATGCCTGCAGCCATAGCCTCTTTTTTTGGTGCACCTGGAGGCACTTCTTGTGTTGAAAGGTACGCTAACTGCAGGCTTCTTGCAGCGAAAATTACCGGAGTTGCTCCACTTCTTGAACACACTGCTGCTGCCGCCCTGTTCCATGCACCAGCCACACATGCGCACACTGTTAGCTGCTGCACCGCTCCGCTTGGACTTGCCTGGGCAACGGCCGGAAGGAGTGGGCAGTGAGCAGCCCGAAGGGGCAAGCGAGCGACCGGGTGGGTGTGGGTGGGGCCAAACTGGGATGATATTTACCGGTTCAAATTGTCCCTACCGGTTCACCAGAACCGGCCAGAACTGGTTGAATTTCACCCCAGATTTGAGCCCCATTTCAGTACCCACTAAAGGAATTCAGATCCCCTTAGCAGGTAGCTCTTTCAATCAGCTACCAGATATGAGAGGGACTCCTTAAACCTTCACTGCTGGCTTCCCCATTGACTTTCTCGGAAAGCCAGCAGCAAATAGCAATCACATGGTTGCAGGGCATTTGGTCATAAGCCCGAACAGGTTGCCAGACAAATAGATCGCAATCACGTGACAGCAGGAGTGATAGTACAACATGTTATAACAACCAAACAAATGATTGTTGAGTCAAGTCCTGCAGGTAGTTCTCGATTTACAACAGTTCATTCAGTGACTGTTCAAAGTTACATCGGCACTGAAAAATGTGACTTATGGCCATTTTTCAGTTACAACCTTTGCAGCATTCCCATGATCATATGAACAAAATTCAGATGATTGGCCACTGGTTCATATTTATGACTGTTGCTGTGTCCTAATGTCATGTGGCCAACTGCCTAAGAGAAGACAAAAGGAAGATAATGCAGCAAGATGGGTGGCAAACCAATTTAATGAATAAATAATAAAATAATGGGAATAAATACAGTGAAAGACTCTGCTGCTCTTATGGACATGGTTACTCCAGGGTCTACAAACTTTCCTTCTTTCTAGTTACTTCAAGAGTGCATTAAGGATAGGATATAAAGGAACAAAAGCATGCAGTAAGAAAAAAAATAGAAAAAGCATGCAGAGCAGAGTTTCGGGAATTCTTTGCAATTATTTTCTTGCAGTGGTCATAGGAAATGACTTTTCTTTCTGTGTAGCAAGGTAACATTTTGGACCAGCGTGTTTTCTGTTCTCCCCTCATTTTACAGACTGCATTCTCTAGATCACAAGATAGATCAGATACAAGACAGACAGAGTATTCCAATATTGTTTCAAACGGTTGTGTCCTGCAAATGACCCCTCCCAACTTCTTCACTTATATACTCTCTTGGGAGGGGCCAAGCCACAACCACCTGGACTTAATTATCGTCTCTGAGTCTGCCTTCTGAGCTGCTGTTTCCATTTCTTCTTCTTAGTCTTGCATCAGGAACAAATTGCCTTGAATCCTCCCCACTGCTCCATGCCTCAGGCGCTTCTTGGTGGCCAACCAGCCGCTCTGGTCCCTGCTCTGAGTCTGAACCCTGCCCAGGGTCCTCCACATCTTCCCTGGCAGATTCATTTGGTTCCTCGCTATCCAAGTCCATCAGCAGCTCAATCGGATCCTGCTGGGCCACAACACATACCTAATAACTCTTTCCTCCTCCTAGTTTTCCCAGAACAACTCTGTAAGATGAGTTGGACTGAGAGAGGGTAACTGGCCCCAAATCATCCATCTGGCTTTCATTGCTAAGGCAGGATTAGAACTCACGAGTTCCTGCTTTCTAGCCTGGTGCCTTAATCACTAGATCAAACTTTGCCCTCCATTAAGATTATTTGGGACCACAAACATTGAAATTTATCCAACAAAATGGGTGAAATGTGTCCCAATAGAAAATAGTGGAATTCTTACCCATTGGTCAAATTCTTAACTTGATCTTCTTTTGGCTAAACTCAAGCCATAAAATCATATTGGATACAATTCTTGGGCATATACAGTGCTCTGATAAATTTACTTTGCATCACTTCCATTGACCTACAGGTAGGGACCTAACCAGGAATCATAAAGTAGCTGAGATGGAGATTTCTCTGTGAATACTTTGAAAATTGCAGGGATATATTCTCCATCTTTAACATGAAAAGAAAAAAACATTTGAGCTGTTACCAAAGAATCACTTCCTGAGAGTGGTGGGGTTCAAATTTTTTTAGAACCTATTCTGTAGGTATGGCCTGTTTTGTGGGAGTGGCTCAGCGGTCATGTGACCAGGTGGGCATGGCCAACTTGGAAAATGTGGTGAAACTCACTTAACGCTTTTGCTTAGCAACCAAAATGTTGGACTCAATTGAAGTCATAAGTTCTTTCTTTCTTTCTTTCTTTCTTTCTTTCTTTCTTTCTTTCTTTCTTTCTTTCCTTCCTTCCTTCCTTCCTCTCCTTCCTTCCTTCATCTCTCTCTCCATTTATCTCTTTCTTTCATTTCTCTCTCCCACTTTCTTTTTGTTTTTTCTTCCTTCCTTCCTTTCTTTCTCTTTCAATCTCTCTCTCTCTGTGTCTGTCTGTCTGTCTCTCTCTCTCTGTGTGGCTCTTTGTCTCTATCTCCCTCCGTCCCTCCCTCTGTGTCTCTCTCTGTCATTCTCTGTGTGTGTCTGTGTGTGTGTCTCTCTCTATATATGTATCTCCTCCCTCCCTCTGTGTGTGTGTCTATCTGTTTCTCACTCTGTGTGTGTGTGTGCTGCAAGAGGGAGTGAAGACCTTTTCCAGCCGGCGCAAAGGACTTCCCCGGACTTGCTTTGATGAGCTCGGGGTGATGGGCCCGCACCTCCACCACCAGCAATCCAGAAAAGGTCTTCACTCCCTCCCTCTTGCAGCACGCCGCAATGCGAAAAATGCCGAGATCGGCACGCTTGGGGCTGCTGCTGCGGTGTCCAGGGAGGCTAAACCAAGCCATCCGCCACTCCCAGCTGCTTTCGCGGTTTCCCAGAGTGCCAAGAACCTTCACGCTCTTCTCCACTCTCTCCTCGGCTCCTCGCATCTGCAATAGACCCAGAAGCGGCGGGGGCTTTCAGGTTGGAAACCCAAGCCCCATTAGCCCCAAAAGCCGCTACGCCAGCAAAGAGCTTACTTACCTCCTCGGCAGGCAGCAATAGAGAGCCAAGGGCTCTCTATAGGGCTCTTAGAGGCATAGAATAGAATAGAATAGAATAGAATTTTATTATTTGTATGCCGCCCTTCTCCGGGAGGACTCAGGGCGGCGAACAATTCAAGGGGGAAAAAGGGGAACATAAAAAACAAAATACAAATAATAAAAGTAAACAACAGTCGCACAACCATACATGTCGAGTGCAGATAGTGCAGATGGGCAAGGGGAGCGAGCAGATGAGCGGCGACTGGATGGGCGGGGCCCGGGGGTGAGCAAGCGAGAGGGCATTCCACCAGTGGAACCTGTTCTAAACAGCACGCTAGACTTGTGGAACCTCTTCTAGCGAACCGGTTAGAACCAGCAGGAACCCACCCCTGCTTCCTGACCGCATTACATCTAGATGATCAAAATGGATAGGCCCATATTAAAACCATGTTCGTTAGATCATTAAACTTTAGATAAACCCATTAAGCAAAGAATCTGTTCTTGTCTCATTCATTTTTGGGGTATAACAGCGGAATGTAATTAATTCATAACACATAATTCAGGGACTAAATATAGAAGGTTCACAAAACATCAATGTTTTGATACTGCACATCAAGTTGTTCCCCTTCATTCTACTTTACTTTAAATATCCTGCTTTGTACTTTAGTTTTATAATGTTTATAATGTTTTAACATAACAATCTATTTTTTATTCTAAGTTGTGAGAAAAATATGACTACATTCAATTAGTGAAAGGAGAATGACTTGGCTCAAAAAATGCATCTCAAATACATTTTGAAAAAGGTTGAGCTAAATAACCTTGCTGTATTGGAGGCATCAAACTTTGGAGAAAAAAAGCATGTGCTTAAGTATTCCTAAAAGGAAGATGTAAAAGTTTGCTTTTAGCATTAATATAAACTTTGACAGGGAAAAAATGTACTGCAAATATTAAGCCTGATCAATATGGCAATGATACTTTAAATTATGTGTAGAAGGCCTGGACCCCTAAAGGCTTCAAAAAGTACATTGTCCATTGTTAATTCTGCTTTTCATATTTACAATCTAATACATAAAGAAGAAAATCTATTAAGCCCTTTTCAGTTAAGATTCTTCTTTATGTTATTTTTATCTCACCAGAAACGTTGATCAGTCCTTTGAACTTAATTACTTAAATGCAAAAACAAGATTGCTTTCCAAAGGCTTTTTGGTATTTTTTAAAGGATTTCACTTAGAGCTTCTATGCATAGGATATTGGGCAAGTTGTACAAGTTCAGTTGAGTTCTTATTTTATGCTATAATTTTATCTCACTTATTTTGCAATTACAAATTTTTATTCAAATGTTTTGTGCTCATGCTTTGAAATGTCATTTATTTATTAATTTTGAAGATATCAACTGTGCTTTCAAGAGTAGGAAACAAGTTTCAGTATTAAATAAAAACACTAAATCTAGTGTGAAGTAATGTAGAGCTAATTTTGAGAATGCAGAATAATGAGTGGGACTTTGTGAAAAGAATCCTGAGAAGAGTGTGAGAATAAACTAATATAACCCTGTGGATTGACAATATGGAAAACCATTGTATTCTGAGGATTATAGGGCCATATTTTGCTTTCTCCTTCATATTAAGAAAATTCTAGAAGTTTAGACCTCATTCTCAGCTAACCTGTTTGCTTTTCTCTCTTGCTTGCTGAATAAAGAGAAAGGGGGAGGAGGAATGTTCACAGCTGCAAAGCTTTCCTTATCTGGAAAGTTCTCAGGATTTTGTTCCCATCCCAGATTAGTCAAGGTCAGATCTTGCAGCCTTGTCATCACAGAAGGAGAGCCTTCTGGAGTCTTTTTAATATAAACCCTGAAATTGTCTTCCAACTTCTGCACAGGCTTGAATGTTCATTGCTGTGTACCCAGGGCCTAAAAGTGGACTCCAAGCAGCTGAAGAGAGATCATCCTGCCTGAAGTGTTAGGTTTTTATATTTCTGATAATATCTACCTGCTAAAGTTATTAATAAAGTTTAAAATCTCCTTACTTTTGTTCATTATCTCTGGATCCTCAAAGAACCAATTGTGTGGCCACTGCCTAACACTTGGCAAAACACCCTACTTTGATTTTGGTTAGATTCTGTTACCTCTGCTGTACCTCTGTCATCATCTTGCTTACCTCAAATGGCTAACATCTTCTAGTAAATACTATATACCCTTTATATACTCATTCTTCAGATAAATAGTATCCAACATTAAACAACATTTAATGGTCATATTCAATGGGAACCGTCTATTTCATAATGTAACCTCTCTCACGCTTACATGGTGATTTGCAACCAGGAAATTCAAGTAACAAATTTAAGCGTATGCACCCAGAGCTTAAAAAGTATTGTTAGACAACAATTACTATTAAAAGACATTAATGGAAAGGAGATCATATCAGCAATAATATGCACTGCTGTACAGGTGGCCCTTAGCTAACAACTTATGCAGGGACTGTTCTAACTAATGACAACATTGAATGAGTAATACTTGTGACCATTGTGCAAAGGTTCCAGCTATTGCAGCACACTTGCAGTCACATAATTGTGATCTGGCACTCGGGCAACTGATCGTTACAGTATCCTGCAATCACTGATTGAGATTTGTGACCTTCCCTGCAGTTTTCCCAAAAAAACAAAGTCAATGGGGAAATTGGCAGGAAGTCAGAAGTCCCAGTAATGTAAGGTCCTCACTTAATGACCAATGGTAATTTGCTTAACAATGGCAAGCTGCTATTGGAACTGCTGTGGTTAAGCAGCATGGTCCCATATCATCACATTTTACACTTGTATTGCTTAGCCACAGAAATTCTGATCCGTATTACCATGTTATGCGAGGGCAAAAACAATTTAGATATGCTCAATATATAAATCTATTTCATGGAAGTTTTTTTTAACCAAAAAAAAAAAACCTAGATTTGGGCTGTTTTCTATTTGAAGCTTATAATGTCTAATACTGGAATTGAGATAAAATAGGAAACCCCTGTTTCACTTCATATACATATACATCACTCATTCTGGCTATAGATTAGCAAGGTTAAACAATACATTGCAATTTATTAATTTATTTCCTTCCTTCCCCCTTCCTTCCTTCCTTCCTTCCTTCCCTCCCTCTTTCCTTTCTTTCTTCTTTGTCGCCATTTCTTACTAAAGACTTGCCTTTTTTAATAAATGATATTATCTCCATGAAATCTGAGGAAACAAACCTCTCTGAGAAGATGAAGGTCTAATAAAACTAAGGTTACACAGGAATAGAGATTTGGAAATTATACTGGACTGGGCCAATGTGATAACTAAGATAGAACTAGAGGAAAAGAAAGCTATCTAAGAAGAAAAAACCTAGAGCATTAAAGAATTCTTTTAGATTTCAAGCAAGCCTAAGTACTAAGATCTATTGCATCTTACTTTCAACTAGCAATGAATGTAGTCACTTATCAAAATTCATGATTTGCTTGTTATACTAAGGATTGAAAGTTATAAACTTTGATAAAAATGTTATGTTTCAAAATAGATCACAATTTTTGCAATGAATATCACGTGCATCATGTTAATACTGAAGGCTTAATACAATGTTCTTTCCAAGTCTATGAAATTATGGCAGCATAAAGCACATTATTTTGTCATCTGCTCTTATCATAAGCGTTTTATGAAATTGGTAAGCTGAGGAAGCAATGGAGAAATCAAAAGAAGCACAAAACAAAGTAAACTTGTTTATTACATAAGTTGTCATAACATTGCCACAGAATAGGAAAAATCAATAAAATCTGAATGCTTAGTAATCCTGACAGGCTGTCTCAGGAGATATATATTAACTAAGAACTAGTTCGGGATGGTGAAAATAATAGGTTTGTTGAATCAAAACCAGGACCTATTAAACATTTCAGAAATACAAATGATTATCATAACAAATTTGATATATCAAAATGATTATCTAATTTTGAATTTCATTATCTTTATCTCTAACCAGTATTAAAAGTGGATAATAAAGAATATTTTTTCCATTTTACAGTAACCTAAAGCAGCAAATCAATTATTCTAGTCTGCCTTGATATATGACTAAAAGCCAGCTAGATAGCTATCCTACTCTTTAAGTTTGTTTATTTTATCACACTTACATACTGGCTAACCAAACTCTAGTGTCTAGACAGTGTATAACAATACAAATATATTCATATTGTGAGAAGTTCCTTGTTAAAATATTAATACTACTGGTATATGAAAAACAGGGCTCAAATTAAAATGATTAAGCAATGAAGAACAACCTTGGACTTACATAATAATTATACTGCTCAAAAAATTTGATGGAAAAGCTATGCTTTTACTTTTTCTGAATATTATTAATAAATGGGCCATCATATGTCAATGAGAAGCTTGTTCCTGATAACCTGACCTATGATGATCTTATTCTAGGCTCCCATCGCCACTGACTTAAGGTGAAAGCAGCAAAATTGTAACCTAAGCTATTTAAACAGGATGGCCAGATTCCATTTCCTGAGCTCAAATCCTGTAAGACTTTATATCAATCTCAATTCTTTGAACTGTACTCAGAAGCATACAGACAACTATTGCTATGGCCATAAGGTAAATTCATATATTTTTAAATAAAACTGGTTAGGTACAAACAGACTCTATTTTTTTATTAGATTAATTTAGTTCTTCTTCTTACATAATTAAATATACTTTATTTTAAATAAGATTACAAAACAAAACAAAACAATCACTTCCGAAGTTACCTAGGACCTTAAAGATCAAAGACTACAAATAAGAAAATGCTACACAAATGCTAATATAAAGCTAGTGAGAAAAATTTGCTATTCGGTCATGGTTTGTACACAGCATTACATCTAAAAAGATTCTGAGCAATTTACAGTATAATCAATAAGATCAATGAAAGTGATACAGAACACTAAAAACCGTTTTTTTCTCTATGAGAAAAAGATGCCTATAAATGCCTATAGAAAAAATGTTACAAAAACGAGAAAAAAAAATACTGCACAAATGTATTTAAAGTAAAATATAACTTCTATGAATGTAGCCAAAGAATGCAAGAAATAATTAAACTTCAAAGAGGCAGAAGAAATGTGATTTTGATGAAAAGTAAAAAAAAAAAAAGGTAATGAGTTACTAAGTAAGGAGCCTACAATAGAATGGAACAGATGTGATGAAAAGATCTGGAATGAAAATGAATCGATGGAATGCTGGAAGAAATTTCAGAGCTTTCTATTTTATCAATTGTTAACATGTTTAATACTAGTTTCAAAGAAAAAAAAAATGAAAAGACCTAAATGCTGTGAAAATGTTTGTTAAATTATCAAAGACCAAAGAACAGCAAAACTGCAATTTAAACCAGGAAAAATTAACACATTAGGAAAATATAACTGACAAACAATAAACACCAGTAACATTATACATAGTAAAAATGTTAAAAATGGAACAGTGACAAACATAGATAGTAAAACTGGAGATATGCTAATACAGTGTTTCTCAACCTTGGCCACTTGAAGATGTCTGGATTTCAACTCCCAGAATTCCCCAGCCAGCATTCGCTGGCTGGGGAATTCTGGGAATTGAAGTCCAGACATCTTCAAGTAGTCAAGGTTGAGAAACACTGTGCTAATATGTGAACATGATTTGCTCAGGGAGCAGCTGAGTGATTGTTTAATATGTGCTTGAAGACTGCATGCAATTCTTTTTGAAATCTGAAAAATATTACTTTTCTCCTACACTAAGGGAAAGTTAGGAAAAGTGAAAGTAAAAAAAAAAAAACTATAGGGAAATTAAAATGTGCCTGAAAAATATTTGGCAGAAATTTGAAAGAGAATAGAAAATAATGAGCAGAAATTGAGAAGACAATTAGTATGTTATATCCAAGATAGGTTGCTCTCCAAATACTTTAGAATTTTTATAATCCCTTCCTTATTGCTGACTCGTTTGGGTTGAATTTACAAAAAAATACAATTACAATGTCTAGAAAAGTCAGGTGTTGATTATCCACTAAGTACAACTGTTCAATGAAGGAATACAAATTAAAGAAAAAAAACTGAATTCTAGTGAAGAGGAGCTCACCATTATTTTGCATTAATATAAATGTGAAATTCTTGGTGCTCTCCAAGTTTGGTTGTTTGCTGGTAGATGTTTTCATTATCCACTGGTGACATCATCAATGTAAGCAAAGAATCAAGCTTAGAGAGTATAAAGGACTTTATAGGGCAATCATGGAATGGAATGCATATAAAATGGCATTTGTATATAAATTGCTTCTTTAAGGCTGGAGAATTCTTTCCCTTTGGTGATAAAATGCTGATATTTTATTGAAAGAGTATTTTGTGGACAAATAGCATTACATCCATTCAGGGCAACTGATATCAAGTATCAATAAAGGAGACTATTTGTATCTCAGGGCTGAACTAGGGATCCTTGGTGTTCTGACCTCTAACATCAAATATGTCATAACTTTCCTTCCCAAATCCTATTGCACAGTGGTGGGTTTCAATTAATAGTTTCAACTACTGGATCGTTCATGCGTGTGCTCGTGCGCCACTTTTGCGCATGCACAGAAGTGTCTGAGCAGTGGGTGGAGCCTCCTGCCGCCGCCACTACTGGTTTGCCCAATCTGGGGTGAACCAGCAGAAATCCACCTCTGCTATTGCAGGAGATGACCAGGCTGAATCTGAGGGAGGGGGTCAAACGCTTCGTAAGTAACAAGTCCCTGCGCTCCTGCAAGAAATCTAAGCCTACCTACCTTGAATGCTTTTTTAAATCTTCTGCTCATTTCCCTTGACCATTAGTTGGTCAGATTTTTATAGAGAGTTTAAGCTTGCAATAAATCTTTGTACTCGTTTGAACTGCCTGAATTTCCTGATTTCCCTGGCATTTGACACCTACCTGATTTATTCTGCAGAAATTAACAGAATCACTTTGCCCCCTTTAAGGAAAATTCTGGCAAATTACAACAGATTAATTTTTTTTCAAGTTCCTTCCTGCACGCTAAAATAAAACAAGATCAGGGGAAGGTTTAAATTTTTCTATTGTTTTGTTTCTCATCTTATTTTTCTAAATAATTCAGACAACAAACATACCTAACACTCTTTGCTTCTATTTTCCCCACAACAACCCTCTATACAAATTACTATATACAGTGCCCTGGAATTATACCCGTATTTTTCAGAGTATAAGACGCACTGGAGTATAAAACACACCAAGGTTTTGAAGATGCAAATTAAAAAAAAGTAGGTAGGTAGATAGAGGGATAGAGAGGGAGATAGAGAAATACAGTAGGTAGGTAGGGAGAGGGAGAGAATGTGTAGGTAGGTAGATAGAGGGAGAGAGGGAGAGAAATAGAAAGAGATAGAGAAATACAGTAGATAGGTAGGAAGAGAGAATGTGCGTAGGTAGGTAGGTAGATAGAGGGAGGGAGAGAGAGAGATAGTAGGTAGGTAGGGAGAGTGTGTGTGTAGGTAGAGGGATAGAGAGAGAGAGAGAGAAATACAGTATGTAGGTAAGGAGAGAGAGAGAGTAGGTGGGTAGGTAGATGTTTCTAGGTGTATTTATCCATGTGCTGGAGTAGGTAACCGCTGACAATCTACAGCACCTAAGACTTTGTTTCTGCTTCAGGAGGCAAATAATGCTGTATTCGATGTATAAGACGCACCCAGATTTTCAGCCTCTTTTCTGAGGCAAAAAGGTGCGTCTTATCCACCAAAAAATATGGTAGTAAAAAGCAACTCAAAAATTACACTAAAGGAATCTAGGCAGACTAAACATTCTCTTGTTTCATATAACTCTTTGGGATCATCAAGATTGTTAAAAAAGATAAACCACAATTCCTAGTAATATTATGGCCTATGCACCGCCTTCTTCCACAATGTTTTTTGACTTCCCAATCTTGCCACAACATTCTCTGGAAGTCTACCTCTTGCATCTGCTAAGGTATCAATGAATTACAACTGACTATAAAACCTCAGCAACTACCGACATTTACAATACACTATGTCTTCGGAGTGGGAGAACATTTGGCTCTCATTTAAAAGGCAAAAGAAGCACTGAGAAATACTGGCAGTTTCCATGACCTTGGACTTTGGTTAAATTTAAAAAAAAAAAAAACAAAACACAAAACTAACCATGATTTGATCTAAACATTTTAGTAACATTAACCACTAGATAGAACAATAAATACTTTACAATACTGGTATGAATAAACACAATAGTTACTTTATAATTGGGTTCTCATAGCATACTAGGCCAAAATAAGCCTCTAGCTATACCCAGACTGTTATACCACTGTGTTTCCCCAAAAGCCTTCCTCTAAATATATACCTCTCCTCTGCCTGCTGCTTTACTCTTTCTTTGGTTTTCAGAGTATTTTCCTTCAGGAATCCTAATTTCCTCTCCCATCTGCAGTTCTTATTTTTTTCATTGCCTACCTAGTACTTTGATGTTTCTTGCGGAATTTTCCACTCTTGTATCTTTGCGTATTTCTTCCCTTTTCCTGACTTTTCATATTTTTCATTCTCTGAATTTTCAGTCGGTTCTTACTTTTTCACTATATCCAAAATGAGATTTTCTCTCCTTCCTATCCATTCTGGATTTCTTCTCACTATAGATTCAAATTGCTTTACCTCTCCCCATTTTCTTGTTTTAAACCATTCCACATATTTTCTCCTATTACAAGAGTTATCCTTGTCCCCCTTTTCCCCATCTTTTTTCTCTTGTCTCTTTTCTCAGCATTGAGGAGCTCTTGCTTCCTCAACGTATAATCTCAATCTCAGGTCACCATCTACTGGAGGCCAAACAAACTACAGTATTTCATTTTTTTCCACTTTGCAAAACGGTTGAAGATGGAGAGAGGTGTAAGAGGATGTGTGGAAAACAAAACAATTATATACAGCACATTAAAAAATGATAAATGTCTCTTCTCACTTTGGAAGTGCAACTCTCAATACGCCATGAAGCATTTAATGTGCTATTTAAACCAAGACAAACTGCAAACTCTTGAAGTAGGACAAACAGGGGGTTAGTTTGTTCTGTTTATTGCATTAAGGCAACAAGGGTGGCTAGTTTATGGAACAACAAGTTGTGTATATTTATGAAATTAGAATATCTCAATAAGATTAAATACACAATAGTCTGTGGGACAAAAACAAACCTCTGATTGGAAGATTGGAAGTAAAATTAAAGCTTCCCTTCTTCTCTGGACATAATAGATGAGCATTTAATGTGCTATTTGAACCAAGACAAACTGCATACTCTTGAAGTAGGACAAACAGGGGGTTAGTTTGTTCTGTTTATTGCATTAAGGCAACAAGGGTGGCTAGTTTATGGAACAACAAGTTGTGTATATTTATGAAATTAGAATATCTCAATAATATCCCAATTAAGATTAAATACACAATAGTCTGTGGGACAAAAACAAACCTCTGATTGGAAGATTGGAAGTAAAATTAAAGCTTCCCTTCTTCTCTGGACATAATAGATGAGGTTTCTAGCCCTAATAGAAATTTTGGCTCATAATATGATGAAACTAGAGGAAGGTGGAAAATCAAAACATCGGCAGGACCGCCTGAAATACCTGGTGATGTAAGACCCAGACTAATTAAAAGGTTGCAAGTTATCTCAAGCTTACAAAACCAAGATCCTAGGTTAACCCATCAAGGTGTATTACTATGTAAAGGGATTCTAAACACGTGAATTAATATCATTTACATTTTACCCGTAAATAGCAGACTTAATCCACTTCTGTGGCAACCTCTAACGGGGGTAGTTCTAGCAATAAAGAGGGAGGGAGAAAAAAAAGCCGGTGAAGTTATGTGGACAGGCTGTATCCGAGAAAAATCACGGAGCAGAAATTGTGCTTTAAAACAGTGTTTTTCAACCTTTTTGTGCAAAGGCACACTTTTTTCATGAAAAAAAAATCATGAGGCACACCACCATTAGAAAATGTTAAAAAAATTTAACTCTGTGCCTATATTGACTGTATATAAAGTGTTTTTCCCACGGCACACCTTACACTATGTCACGGCACACTAGTGTGCCGCGGCACAGTGGTTGAAAAACACTGATGTAAAGGATTCTAAACACGTGAATTAATATCATTTACATTTTACACGTAAATAGCAGACTTAATCCACTTCTGTGGCAACCTCTAATGGGGGCAGTTCTAGCAATAAAGAGGGAGGGGGAAAAAAAAAAAGCCGGTGAAGTTATGTGGACAGGCTGTGTCCGAGAAAAAGCCGAAATTGTGCTTTAAAACACAACACACGTCCCAAACAGTCACACAGGTGCAAGAGACAGAAGAAATAGGTGTAAATTGTGCTTTAAACCACACAAGTCCCAAACAGTCACACAGGTGCAAGAGGCAGAAGAAATAGGTGTGTCACGCAGAAGAGAGCAGGAATTAGGAATGCAATGTAATATCGCTGGTAACCTTAAGTGAAAAATATATCAGAGAAGCGTCTGGGCTTTTTGTTTTTTTAAACACACTATCAGCATAAAGAAAGGCTTGTTGCATGCATGCCTGGAGGGGTGGTAAAAGAGAGGCTTTCCGTTGCGGTCTGGACCCGAGGTCTCTCATCTTCTACACCAGTGTTTCTCAACCTTGGCCACTTGAAGACGTCCGGACTTCAACTCCCAGAATTCCCCAGCCAGCGAATGCTGGCTGGGGAATTCTGGGAGTTAAAGTCCGGACATCTTCAAGTGGCCAAGGTTGAGAAACACTGTTCTATACAACTCAACGGAGTTCACCTCAAGCTTGAAAACTCAACGGCCCCCTAAAAGCGTCTCTGAAGATTATCCCCCCCCCACCTCCCGCCCAACGGTATGAAAGCTGGTCTGCAAGGCGTCAAACTGGGCTGCCGGGGGAGGCCGAGAGAGGCGCCCTCTTTCCTACCGACCCCCCGCCTAAGCCCGGCAAGGCGAGCCGAAAGACGCCGGCTGGAGAAGTGTAAAGTCCGGGCCAGGCGGAGAAGAAAGAGGAGCACCTCAGCGGCGCCTCAGCCTCCCTCGGGCAGCGCCGAGGGCCTTGCGGAGCCTCTCGCCCAGCCGGCAAAAGCGGACTCTCGACCACCCGAGCCCCCCCCACCTCTTTGCCCGCGGCTCCTTCGCTCACCTGCCGAGGAAGGAAAGGGCGAGCGGGCGCCGGAGAAGAAGGCAGCAACGGGCTGGGCCAATCGCCGTCCGGCTCCCGGCTTTCCTCCTCCGCCGCCGCCGCTTCGGCTGCTCTCATTCAGCACCGGGAGCCGCTTTAGCGGAGGGAGGAGAAGGAATCTCTCCCTCCACACACGCTCGCCGCTCAGGACGGCAGGGGAGGGGAGGCGAGAAGGGCGCATGCGCCCACCATTCCCCTCTCCTGGAATTCGGCTTGCTGGGAAAAAACGAAAGAGCGCAGGCGCCGGCCGATCGGGCGCCAATGTGAGTCTAGGTAGGCCTAATATCTGAGGAGAAAGCGAAGGGGAGCCTTTGACCGCATTGCGGGGGGGGGGGGGAGGGCTCGGTTGGCCGTCTTTGAGACCTCCGCGTTATTTTACTTAATCCCCCCCCCCGATGATCTGAACGGGGGTAACGGTAACGGGGGTAAAGTCAGGTGGTTCTGCTAAGAGTCGGTCCCGTTCGAAGGGAAAAATCCCCCCCCCACTTCCCATTGGCAGGGGGGAATAGCCGCGTGGAAGCGGCCGTTGTTTCCCCCGGCAACGCTCTCTGACTGGCTTGCCTAGCGTTATCTTCACATGACAGAGAACGGCTTTTTTTTTATTGTCTCTCTCTCTCTCCCTCACTCCTCCCAAGTACCATTTTGTCTCTCTTCGAGGGATTCCCTTGGAATCGGCTCCCCCATCGCTTCTTGCCATTTGGTCTCTTCGGGTGGCGCGGTGCGGGGGGGGGGGGAGGCGAGAGGAGGTGGCAAACGGACGCGCGCGTGCTGGGTGAAAAGCCTCCCAAAGGGGCCGCGGCCAATGTAAAAAAAGCCTCTTCACAGAAGGGGCATATTTCCCAGATAACGGGGAGGCACACTTTTAAGCTAAAAAAGCACTCGCTTCGCGGACCTTCGCCCAGGGGTGGGGTTCCTACCAGTTCTAACCTCTTCTATAGCAGTGTCTCTCAACCTTGGCAACTTGAAGTCCTGTGGACTTCAACTTCCAGAATTCCCCAGCCAGCTATGCTGGCTGGGGGATTCTGGGAGTTGAAGTCCACAGGACTTCAAGTTGCCAAGGTTGAGAAACACTGTTATAGAAGAGGTTCCACAAATCTACAGTTCCAGTTCCCCTCCCTTCTGCACATCATCAAGATGAAGAGGGAGAGGAGGAATTCTGGGAGTTGAAGTCCACAAGTCTTAAAGCTGTCAAGTTTGAACACCCCTGGTGTTTTTTTTCCTAAAGGGTTAGGAGTGCAAGGGTCTTGTAACTTGGCAGCTTTTAAATCTTGCACACTTCAGTGCCAGAGTTCCTGAGCCAACATGACTGGAGGAGGAATTCTGGGAGTTGAAGTCCACAAGTCTTAAAGCTGTCAAGTTTGAACACCCCTGGGTTTTTTTTTCCGAAAGGGTTAGGGGTGCAAGGGTCTTGTAACTTGACAGCTTTAAGACTTGCACACTTCAATGTCAGAGTTCCTGAGCCAACATGACTGGAGGAGGAATTCTGGGAGTTGAAGTCCACAAGTCTTAAAGCTATCAAGTTTGAACACCCCTGGTGTTTTTTTCCCCTAAAGGGTTAGGGGTGCAAGGGTCTTGTAACTTGACAGCTTTAAGACTTGCACACTTCAGTGTCAGAGTTCCTGAGCCAACATGACTGGAGGAGGAATTCTGGGAGTTGAAGTCCACAAGTCTTAAAGCTATCAAGTTTGAACACCCCTGGTGTTTTTTTCCCCTAAAGGGTTAGGGGTGCAAGGGTCTTGTAACTTGACAGCTTTAAGACTTGCACACTTCAATGTCAGAGTTCCTGAGCCAACATGACTGAAGGAGGAATTCTGGGAGTTGAAGTCCACAAGTCTTAAAGCTGTCAAGTTTGAACACCCCTGGGTTTTTTTTTCTAAAGGGTTAGGGGTGCAAGGGTCTTGTAACTTGACAGCTTTAAGACTTGCATGCTTCAAATGCCAGAGTTTCTGAGCCAACATTTTGGTTGCTAAGCAAGAGCGTGGTTAAGTGAGTTTCACCACATTTTACAAGTTGGGCCTGCCCTCCCAGTCACATGGCCAGCAAGCCACTCCCACCCAGTCACATGGCCGGCAAGCCACTCCCACAAAGCAGGCCACACCTACAGAAGAGGTTCTAAAAATTTTTGAAACCCACCACTGCCTTCGCCGTATGTCAAATGTACTTTAAATGGAGAGGAAGGTTAAAAAAAACGTCCCATTGCATTGAATGTCGGGAGTATTTTGCGCTGTATTTTATTCAAGTACACGGAGTTTCTGAACGCTGAAAGCCAGGGGCTGAAGTGCTTGACTTGCTTACCCAGTACCACAACGCTACAAAGTCCCGCGTAGTGTGGCCTTCCTTCACCTGGCCCTGGAGAACCTGGGAACCCCCCCTCTCCCAAATCCACACTGTGCCTTGGAAGCTAAACTGGGTGACTTTTGAGACTATATTCTTTCTCAGCCTTAAGTACCTTGCAGGTCAGTTGTTAGGGGATGAGAAATCAATAAAATGCATTCCTAAATGAAAGTTGGGATATAAACCTCTCAAACTACATTGCTGTCTAAAATACTTGATTTACCGTGTCAATTTTTTTTCTAGAAATATGGGACATGCAAATTGTTGCTATCTTGCAGAAGAAAATAGCTGAGTTGCCAGATATGTTGTAAAAAATATATTAGACTTAACTTTTAAATAATGGCTGTAGTTAAAGGGCAAATAGTACTGCATATAATAATTTATTATGTAATTATAAAGTTATAAGTCCTTGCCAATTGCACTGGATCACCATTCAAATAGAGTAATTATTCTGCCTACTCCCTAAATTCTAGAGGTTTATCTAAGTTCCTGATACAAATACATCTGTCCTCTTGTTTAAATCCTTACCATATGTTTTCCTATACACTTTAATCCTTGATAGTAATTAATCAGCTACTGTGGAAAACACCTGTTCTTTTTCATTTCCTTTTAACTATGGTTGGTGGTTAAAAGTCCTGCTTTAGTAAGTTCAAAAAATTAATCAATACATCTTATATAACCTAAGTCATTCTGCAATAACCATATAAAGATTAATTTTAGATGGCTTAAGCCTTATGCAAATGACAGAATTAGAAGTATATTGGATAGCTGAAGGACATAATTAGAACCAGAGAGTATGTTTATCCTCAGCTTTTGTCTATTTTGTGTCTTTTCTACATATTCTATGTTGTTCTTTAATCTGTTTTCTTCCAACTTTCTTTTGTTTTTAATCTCTCCTCCCAGAAGCTGAATTAATTCAACTTTAGCATAAAATTCAGATATAATGTATAGCTATGTTTGATACCGCTTGACTTCGACTTAGCTTTCAGGGTTTGCAAAATACTGAATGTAAACTCACATAAAGAACATGAAATATAGTTGCTTGGTTTGCAATTCTCATGTCATTTATATTGGATTTGATCACAATTAAATTTGTAAAATGCAATGAATAGCAGAAAACACCAGTAGGAAAATACATTTTAGATTTTATATGTCTTTAAGAGAATGGATACAGTGTTTATCTTTTTTCAGAGAATGGAAAATCTTCCTTGGTATAAAGTTATAAATGACTGAATTATTTTAAGCAATAAGTTCTTACAAACAATGTGATTGATAAGGCTAACCTTACTAATTGAGTTAATTTACATGCATATTAAAATAAATGTTTCATTCACTGATCACATAAACAACCAATCTTTACCTTTAAACAACATCCCTATGATTCGGCAGTTAAACTGATACCTAAAAACCTTGAATTCCCAGAGCTAGTGTGAACAGCTCCCAGATGCTTATTGTTAATCCTCTGTAGCTACTTAGCTTCCACTCTTGCAGTTAATACTTATCACCTGATTACTCTTGGAATGACTAAAGATTCCAGACATCTCACAGCTTGTAGCTGAGTTTGCAGTGGGGCTTATTTAAAAACAAAAACAGGAATTAGGATCTAAAATTGAAACCTTAAAAATTCTCCTACAATTTCCCTCTCTGAGCATAAAATAATTGTATTATTATTGAAAGTTAATATTAAAAGTTCTATAGTGATTTTAAATAGTTTTAATTCTTGTATTGCCTAATATGGTTCCTTCCTCATACTATTAATTGTTAGCTATTAATTGTTTTAGGAATTTGTTGCAGTGTAAAAAAAATATTGTGCTAGTTTTTAATTGTATTGGATCTTGGACTATAAATTTTTGATTTGAAGGTTATATAAAACCAAAAAAACTTTGGTTGAAAGGGATAAACAAAAATTACGACTTATTTTCCCCAAGGACCTACTGTAATCTTTTTTTATGTTAACCATGAAAAACTTTAAAACACAGCTTTTGTGGTGTTAGAGGTTACATGAAAAAACATATTTTAAAAAACGTGGCCATTTTGTTCAGTTTTGCCATCTTTATAAGCATTGAAACAACATGCTGCAATTAAGATATACATTTGGGGCTATGGTTAATAAATATTTTCTCTTTGCTTGTGAAATAGTCTTTTGGTAGGTAAATCGTTTTCATCATGCAGAATTTTAAATCTAAGGTGTTGGTTAAAAAGAAATCCCAACTTTGTCATGTAAAATGATGTAAAATCTTTTCAATTTCTGCAATTCCCAGGATGGGGATTAAGAGTCTTAAAAAAATATAGAAACCCAATGTTCTGATTGTGGGAAGTTATTATCCAGCCCTCTCCCAGAAAAAATGAAATATCCTAGGAAATATTGAAAAGGCAGAATGTTTCTCTGAATGTGAAAAGAAGCATGTTTTAAAAGACAGAATAGTTGCCTGTAGCTTCCTGCCTACCCCCACTTTGTCAATAGGCCCATTAAGACTAACCAGGCTAGCCCACTTTACATAATAAAGACTTCACCAGCAGTTACAGAAAGGCATGATAATATACTCAACTGACCACAAGGCATCTGAGAACTCATCACAGTCTAGAGAGTAGCCCCCTGCATGGCACCATGGGAGTCTGACAACCAATCAGAATACATTTCTTTCACAGGAACAGGAAACAGAGAGGTGGGACTAAACAGGGTATAAAAAGCCTAGCAAGCCCCTTCCTCAGCCCTTCTCTTCTTCTCCACCTACATTGAAACATGTGATCACCTTTTCTGTACAGGGCTCAAGCCATGTGGCCCTGTCCAACAATAAACCATCTTTCCAAGCAGCCTCCATATTTCCAGTGTCGTCTTCCCCACTTGGAGCTGAACCCAGAAGGACATTTCTTTCAACATGAAAACCTTCATGTTGACATTTCTAAAACAGAAAACCTTCCAGAAAGAGTTTTCCAAGTCCTACAGGTGGAAAGTCCCCAGATTCAACCTGCAATTACATCTTAGTCTATAGAAAGGTACAGAGGCTTCCCTTTTTATATGGAAGACTAACTGCCCAGGACTTATCCAATACGTTCTAGATCCATATCCAATAGAAGAGAATATATGGAGCCCAGAGTTGAGCTGTGGATTCCTTGATGCTATCTGAGCTTGGTTGTTAGCTTGCAGATTCTTTGTTACCAGACTAGGTAAGATCTTCAGTGCTAGGCAAAAAGATCTTAGCAAAGATCTTGGCATTGGGAAGGATATCAGTAACGAAGAAGGAGAAACTTGATATAGCTGAATCATTAAATTGAAACCAAAATGGATAACACCAATCACATTAAATGTAAATGGGCCCAATCTGCCTAATGAAAGATTTTAACAACTCCAAATACATAAATCTGATGCTTTCTTACAACAAATATATGTAAAACAATACTACGTTGATTTGTTAAATGGGGGGGTGGGTGGATCGGGAATATATGGCATCAGGAAAAGCAAAGAAAAATAGAATAGTGGTTATTACCTGGAAAGTAATGAAACAATTAAACAATAAAGAAGAATTTTATTACTGATACTAAGAAATAAAGGTAAAGTTAGCATCCTGTTATTTTCCAAATAAAGATGATGATAAAGCCAGTTTGAGAATTCAAAGAAATTGGGAAAACTTGGTGCATTAAATCTGAAAAGAACAGAAAAGAGAACAAGAGAAGGATGATAAGATTGATAAATGAAATAAATTGTTATACAGAAGATGGAAATAATAGAAAAATAGATTTTCCCCAAAAATTCTAAGCATAAAATGAACAAGAAAAAATTGAAAGCATGCATTAAAGAGTTATAGAATTCACTAGAAAACACTATTACAATTCAAGCAATTAAAGAAGTGATAAAGAGACTTAAAGCAGAAAGGTGCCAGATGCAGATGGACTTACAGCTAAATGTTAGAAGAAATTTAGAAAATGCATATATAACTTTATGCTTTAAAAAAAGGGAATGAAATGAAGAAATCTCAATCATATAGATTGCTTCTTTGTTGAAATTTGATTATATTTGCTGTAGCTGTACATGTAATAAAATACATTCCCAAATTATACCTAGAGAGCAGATATATTCAAAAAAATAAAAATGCTGGATAATAGCATCTCATACATTTAACATTAGCAATAGCAATAGCATTTAGACTTCTACACCACTTTGCAGTCCTTTAACTTGGTCCTTAACACCAATAAGACCAAGGAGCTTACAGTGGACTACAGAAGCAATAGCTCAGACATCCAGCCCTTGCTTGTCAATGGAGACCGAGTGGAGCAAGTGGCCAGATTTAAGTTTCTGGATGTTATCATAAGTGAGGACCCGACCTGGAGCACTCACATTGCAGCATTGGTCAAAAGGGCCCAGCAGAGATACTTCTTAGGAAACAACAATTGAATGAAAAACTGCTGGTGACCTTCTATCGCTGCACCATAGAGCAGTGTTTCTCAACCTTGGCAACTTTAAGTCCTGTGGACTTCAACTCCCAGAATCCCCCAGCCAACTGGCTGGGGGATTCTGGGAGTTGAAGTCCACGGGACTTAAAGTCGCCAAGGTTGAGAAACACTGCCATAGAGAGTATTTTAACTTACTGCATCTGTGTATGGTTTGCCAATTGCACAGGGGCAGAAAGGACAGCACTCCAGAGGGTCAACATCATTGCCCAGAGGATCATTGGTTTCCCCCCTCCCCTCTTTGGAAGAGCTTTAGAGCTCCCACTGTCTTAAGAAAGTTCAAAACATTCTTAAAGATCCATCTCATCCTGGGCACCCTTTTTTTTGAACTATTACCATCTGGCAGACGGTACAGGATAATAAAAACAAGGACAAATAGGCTGAAAAACAGTTTCTATTCCAGGGCAGTAGCCATATTGAATTCTATGATATAGTGCAATATCGGGTTTTCAATTTCAATTATATAGAAAATAAAGGATGTATGTTTGTGTTTTTATTTTTATAGTTATAATGTACACCAGTGGTAGTCAACCTGTGGTACCACCCACTAGTGGGAGTTCCAGCTTTCATGGTGAGCGGTAGGGGTTTGCTGTAACTCTGCTTTATAAATTTTAGAAAGTAAAGTTACTTCCCTACTTTATAAGTCACCATTACTGTGGGGCCGGTGGGCGGTTAGAAAATTTTACTACTAACAGAGATACAAAAGTGGGCGGTAGGTATAAAAAGGTTGACTGCCCCTGATGTACACGGAAGATGGCATTTAATTTCGTTATACCATGTGCACTGACAATAAACTAAACTAAACTTTACAGCCCTCCCTAAGCAGTTTACAGAGTCAGTATATTGCCCCCAACAATCTGTGTCCTCATATTACTGACTTCAGGAGGATGGCAGGCTGAGTCAACCCTGAGCCTAGTGAGATTTGAACTGCCAAGTTGCAGGCAGCCGGCAGTCAGCAGAAGTAACCTGCAGTATTGCATTCTAACCACTGCGCCACTGTGGCTCTATTAGAATTTATGAATGAGAAGATAAATAGGACATTTTCAAAAGCTGCCTACAATTCAGAACCGAATATAAGAACTTATAAATGCAACTTGCATATGACACATTAGCTCAAAGCCAACAATGCAGATTTAAAACTAGTATACTAATCGGCAAAGTGAGAACTCCAGAGTTATGGTAACACAAATGAGGAAAACCTATAGCAATAAAGCCTGGGGAATATTTTCTGAGAAAGATCTTATTCAGTCTTAATCCATGGGGCAAATGACTCATAAAACAGGTGCATCTAAGTTATTTACAGCTTTAAAAATCAATGCCAATGCTTAAACTTCCTGTATTAACTTTTGAATAATTGAACTCCACTCTTGGAGTTGCAATTGTAATCCTTAGAGCATCTTTTAATTATGCTTGGAAATGGACCAGAAACCAACATAGCTTTTTAAAGAAACAAATATAATTGCAATTTCAGCTAAACTCACTGTTTCTCATTCTTGGGAACTTTGAGAAGTATGAATTAGGAATTGAAGTTCACACATCTTAAAATTGCTGGGGTAACAAAGACTGTGCTAACTGAAATTCCACGTGGTGTTCAGAAAAGCCATTAGAATAATTTCCCCAGCTGCTCTCAAAGTATTGTTATCCTGTCCCTGGATTTTCTGTTCTGGAGGGAAGAGAGCTGGTATACCACTAATAACTGGTTTCATGCCATAGGAACCACCTAAAAAAGTTCAAGGATATTTGTGGAATTTCAAGGAAATGTGCAAATCTCAAAGTTCATACAGGCTATGAAAGTGAACTTTTATGGAGAATGCATCCATGCCCAGAGTAAGTAAACTCTTTAAGCCAATACCAACTTTTTTGGAGTGAATTTTTTTTTTACTTCTTCCACTGCCATTCCATGGCATTATCTGGGTTGAGCTTCATGTACAGTCCTTGGGAAAGTTTTGCATGCAAACTAGGTAGTTCTACCCTCATCCTTACAACAGGTAGTCCTCAACCTACGACCAAAATTGAGTTCAAAATTTCTGTGCCGAGGTGGCGCAGTGGTTAAATGCAGCACTGCAGGCTACTTCAGCTGACTGCAGTTCAGCAGTTCGTCTGTTCAAATCTCACTGGCTCAAGGTTGACTCAGCCTTCCATCCTTCCGAGGTGGGTAAAATGAGGACCCGGATTGTTGTTGGGGGCAATATGCTGACTCTGTAAACCGCTTAGAGAGGGCTGAAAGCCCTATGAAGCGGTATATAAGTCTAACTATTGCTATTGCTATTGCTGTTCACTAAATGTTTAGGTGAAACATTTGTTAAGCGAATTTTGCCCAATTTATGATCTTTCTCGCCACAGTTGTTACTGTGTTAAGTTAGTAATACAGTTGTTGTGAATCTGCCTTCCCCATTGACTTTGCTCTTCAGAAGGTCACAAAATAGGACTCCCGGACACTACAACTGTCATAAATATGAGTCAGTTGGCAAGCATCTGAATTTTGATCACATGACCAGGGAGATGCTGGAGGTCATAAGTGTAAAAAATGGTCATAAGTCACTTTTTTCCAGTGCTGTTGTAACTTTGAACAGTCACTAAATGAAGTGTTGTAAACTGAGGACTACAAAGCACTGCTGTGTAATGTGTGGTCCATGGAATATTTCAAGAAAAACAAGTTTTCTTCTCTTAACCATTCTACTGCTTGGGATTTATTTTGCTGCTCTCACAATTGTACTATCTTGAAGTCATTACTGGCTTCATTGTTACAGAAGACATGTTCAGGCCTGACTGTTATTCATTCAGATAAAAAAAAATCTAAAATGACCAGAGTTGAAAAGTTGAATGTCTTTCTATTTGATTTATCAGTCCCACAGCAGTAAAACTGCAGGCAAATCTTATCTGATTAAAAATGCTGTGTTTTTTTGTTATTCAAGGATTAGAAATATTGCTTCAATATGGTCTAGGCCAGCATTCCCCAACCTTTTCTGCTGGTGGACTCCGGGAGGGATAGTTCTGTGCGAGCAGTGGGTGCAACTCTATTTGCACAAATGTAGCTTCCTGCATACTCACCCGCTGCTAGCACAAGTGTCAGCATTCCAAATAATATCCAAAATTAAATCAGACTCCAAAGCAAAGTATTGTTCAAAGTTCCAATTTATTAAGAGAGTCATGTTGGCACACCTGTGAAAACCCGAATCTGAAAGCTTCAAAGTTCAAGATCTTGCCCCCACATCCACAAGTCCATCACATGGTCCAATCTTCCACTGCCATGCTGGCAGCTTCCACCCATCCAGTTCCGGTCAGGTGCAGAGGTGGAAAGACAAAGGACGACCTTGGCTTCTAGAAAGGAATTTTATTTTGACAACATCACATTCTACTCTTTACTATTTCCCCCTCCCATTTCCCCACTAATAAAACAGCATAGTAAAATAAGAGAGACAAATAGTTAAGGATCTTGGCAGCAACTCAGACAAATAAACACAGATAAGGCTTGGCAGCAATCCAGCCTGTCAAGCTCACAGTAATGTCCTCCGACATTCAATCCTGCGTTGACTTCTGCAAAGAGGGGCGTGTGCACCAGTAGCTTTTTATAGTCTGGAGAGGAGCCTAATGACGACCAGCTGAGTGCAATCACCTCTTGTAATTGCATAATTGTTCCTGACACCTAGTAGATCTTTCATGGCGTGCATCCAGGAACAACTCACTACTGGCCTCCAGCTCACTCTCCCTTGTCTCCTCCCCAGTAGTCCAAGGCTCAGGTGCCTCCTGGTGGCCAACCAGCCTCTCTGCGCCCTGCTCGGAGTCGGAACCCTGTCCAGGGTCCTCCACATCCTCCAGAGCTGACTTATAGGCCCCCTCACTGTCGGAGTCTGGTGGCAGCTCCAACGGCTCCTGCTGGGCCACAACACATTTGTATGTAATCCTTTTTGCGCCTGCCTTGTACACTTGAAAAGTGTAATGTCTGAATTCAGCCTCATTTCCCTCTCGGTTTCCTCCTCCTCAGCATGGAACAAAGCTGTTATCTGTCAGGCTCATCTTATAAAACACAACCCTCTTAGCTTTGTTCTTTAAGAGCTGCAACTCTTGCCCTTTTGAGTAAGACAACATCTCGAAAAAAGCATTGAAGGAGCAGCAGGCTGGGATTGCTTTGCTGAATAAATCTCCAGTGATGTCACTGGCATTATCCCCAAATGCTCATAATTCTGAGAATCATGCTCCATTTTCTCCCCACTCCACACTAGTGCAATGGAGTGCTATTTACTTACAGTGCTATTTACTTACAGGTACCTGATACCTGAAGCAGAGCCGAGGTGGCGCAGTGGTTAAATGCAGCACTGCAGGCTACTACAGCTGACTGCAGTTCTGCAGTTCGGCTGTTCAAATCTCACCGGCTCAGGGTTGACTCAGCCTTCCATCCTTCCAAGGTGGGTAAAGTGAGGACCCGGATTGTTGTTGGGGGCAATATGCTGACTCTGTAAACCGCTTAGAGAGGGCTGAAAGCCCTATGAAGCGGTATATAAGTCTAATTGCTATAATTGCTATAGTTTTCCTGCCCCATAATTTGTCTGAATGCTGGGGAGATGAGCATCCCTACACCAAAAACACTCAGCTATAAAAAGTTCTCTGGATTCACTAAAAAGCAATGAATAAATAACACAATTTGAAAAAAAAAAAAGAAGAGGGAAAAAAAATCAGGTTTACCACACTGCGTAGTATTGTAGGTAGTAGGAAATGCTCTAGGTCCCTCTAGTGGAAGGAGAAGAAAAAATTGAGTTTCAGCTTTGCAGAATGATGCCTGAGGAGGAAAAAAAAAGCTTTCCTTCTAAAGGACAAATGAATTTAAGTGAAGCTTATTGTAAATGTCAAGGCACTAAGACAAGCCACGCATTCATAGGCAACCTGTGGGCCCATCCGTGAGAATCTCTTGAGTTCTAGGAATCCTGAGCTAATATTTTCAAGCAGCAGGCTTTGAAGGGTACTGCTTGTTCTTCTCTAAAATGTCAACCGTGAATTATCATGATTTTGCAGTGCTTCCACCCATGAACTATAATAGCATCCTAGCTTTCATCTCTCAAAACAGCTCTTCCTGGGAGCAGAGAAAGCTGATTGAATACAGAGTGATGAGTATGGGAGCAACTCTCGGGACCTCGAAGGTGCCCACATAGACATGAAACAATTCAGTACTGTAAAATGCATTTATTCATGCTATCTCTGGTGTGCCAGGCATTCACTTCTTTTCCGAGTACTCAATCGCTTTAAAATTACTTTCCCTGTATCTTTTTAGTACATTGATGACAGATTAACAAGAGTGCTTAGAATTCTCTTTCCTATTCCCACCCAAAGTAATCATCATATTGCTTATGTCCCAGAAAAAAGTGTGAGTTGTTATTAACACATATAACCTGCCTTTCTTCTGTGAGTCAAGATTGTGCATTGGGAGCGGATGGAGTCGGGGAGGGGACCTTCCACCATATTATCTTTACAATAACTCTGAAAATTAGATTGGGCTGAAAGAGAGTCATTGGACCTAAACCAGGCATTTCTAGCTCTATTATTACCCCAGAACTATTCCTATAATGCAGTGTTTCTCAACCTTGGCAACTTGAAGATGTCTGGACTTCAACTCCCAGAATTCCCCAGCCAGCGAACGCTGGCTGGGGAATTCTGGGAGTTGAAGTCCAGACATCTTCAAGTTGCCAAGGTTGAGAAACACTGCTATAATGTCTCACAATTATCTTGATCTGAGCTCTGAGGGAACAGCAAGAAGAGACTCCTTTGATCGAACTCCGAGATCTACTCTTGACCAGAGATCCTCTGCCTTCATTCTTGCCTCCCTCTGTTTTCTTACAATAGAGGGGTAGAAGATCCAAACCAGTTTGTCTTACTGGGAAGAGCAGCCTCAGAATTTGGAGGTTGGAAATGACAGAATTTTAGACTTTATTTATTTATTTATTAGACTTATATACTGCTTCATAGGGCTTTCAGCCCTCTCTAAGCGGTTTACAATTTTTTTTTTTAGCAAATTGAGTCAGCAACTTGCCCCCACAGTCCGGGTCCTCATTTCACCCACCTCAGAAGGATGGAAGGCTGAGTCGACCTTGAGCCGGTGAGATTTGAACCGCTGAACTGCAGATAAACTTACTCACATAAGTTCATTATTCAATATACATAGTAGGGCATTGTTGTCAGTTTCTTGTTGTTCATCATTTGGTGCTAATGATGCCAGCCCTTGTCTCCCAGGGGAAAGGAAAATATGTGTTGAAAGCTGTCATGTAGCAATAGCAATAGCAGTTAGACTTATATACCGCTTCATAGGGCTTTCAGCCCTCTCTAAGCGGTTTACAGAGTCAGCATATCGCCCCCACAGTCTGGGTCCTCATTTCACCCACCTCGGAAGGATGGAAGGCTGAGTCAACCTTGAGCCGGTGAGATTAGAACCGCTGAACTGCAGATAACAGTCAGCTGAAGTGGCTGCAGTACAGCACTCTAACCACTGCGCCACCTCGGTGGGAGTCTGAAATTATTTGCAAAACACCTTCTCTTCTTTCCATATAATGTTCCAGGATCTTGCTTCAGATTCATTGTTGTTTGATATAATGAACAAACTTCAATATTAGTCAGTATTTACTTACCGTATTTTTTGGACTATAAGACACATCGGAATAAAAGACACACTCAAGATTTTGAAGAGGTAAATTTAAAAAAAAAGTTTTTGCACTCTGCAAGCCTCCCAAACCCTCTGCATGTCTCGTTTTTTTGTGAAAAATCGGGCATGCAGAGAGTTTGAGAGCCCTGAGAAGTGCTCCTGGGGGGCAAAAATGATGAAAAAACAGCCTGTTTTTCACGAAAACGGGTCATTTTTTAAAAAAAAAGCGGGGGCATGCATAGGCTTTGGGAGGTTTGTAGAGTGCTCCTGGGGGCTGGGGGGCAGAAACAAGAAGCAAACAATCCGTTTTTCACTCATTTCTACCCTCCCCAGTCCCCAGGACCTCCCAAAGCCTATGCACGTCCATTTTTGCAAAGGGGGTGGGGGTTCGGGAGGCCAAAAATGCTGTGTTCAGTGTATAAGATGCACCCAGATTTTCACCCTCTTTTTTTGGGGGGGGGAAAGGTGCATCTTATACTCCAAAAATACGGTATCTAAACAAAGAAACAGAATGACCAGGGACAGGCAAAAAAGCAGTGGGAGTGGGAGCAACTTCCAACTTCCTGCTGGCTTCCCCATTGACTTTGCTTGTGGAAAACATATCGTGAGTTGAGGGATTGGATCCAGACGTAATCCACTATTCTACACATTGAGAAAATCCCCTGTGTTTTGTTCCTAGTAAATGATACAAAATCCCATCCTTAGCTACAATACATTTTTCTTGATGGGAAAGAAACAGCTGCCAACCTAATTTTAGTCTAGATCTAAAACAAGGGGAAGGAACAGCAAGAGCAAAAAAATATCAGGAGAGGAATGGAAAATGCAGTCACTGGTGACAGTTGTCCGAACAGTTGTTGAGCATGACTCCGTAAGTCAAATGAGAACTTATCATGGAGTGCTGTCTCCTTGTTTCCTCTCGCCTCCTTATGGCTCATGCAGATAAAAGACTATTGTGATGCTGTGTAGGGAACTGCTGACTATTTCTCTAAGTCTAGCCAAATATGACAGAGCAGAGTTTTGTAGGAAATATAATTTGTGAATTGGAATGGCCAGAGTTTTGAGTTTCACTTTATGTTGGCTAATGCTGGGAAAGTAAGGAATGGGAAATATGGCTTTTTTGGGAAGGACTGAAGTCCCTGCATTTTGGTTTAGACATGCCCTCCTGGTGAAATTTGATATTTAATGCAATGGATTTATATCTTCTCCAATCATATCAGTTTCACAGTATTTAAGCACAACCATATTTTGTTCAGCTAGATCCTGTAAACAATGGTAATCAAGACCAATGTGCTTGGTTTTGACATTTATCTTTTGGTTCACTGACAAATGCGCGCATGACAAAAGCACGCCGACAAAACCGTAGCAAGAAAACAGCGAGGTCAAAATCGCGCCCACAACAGCGCGCTGACAAAAGCGTGACATCAACAAACAACGTGAAAACAAGGTAATAACCCCAACCCTAACCCTAACCCTAATTGCGCTTTTGTCGGCGCACTGTTCTGGGCGCGCTGTTTGACCTCGCTGTTTTCTCGCCGCGGTTTTGTTGGCGCGCTTTTGTTGTGCGCGCATTTCTCGGGTCATGTTATCTTTTCACTGTTTGTTGTATAATTCTTGATTGTCCTCATGTAAAATGGTTGACTGTGATTCTGGTGCTCCAAGGTCTTCTTGACTCAACTAAATGGCTTCTTGGCTTGCATGATATGTATTCTGTTTCTGTAGAAAGCAATCCCAATGAGCTTTGCTTTTGGCTAGAACAGGAAACTGGGATGTTTCCTAACTGGAACAAGTAGCCACTTGTAGATCATCAGCCCAATCCATGTATCTTGTGAATATTTTAAGCTCATGTCTATTGTTTGAGGTATTGCATGTCTCTTAACTGCATTCCAGTCTCTTTGACAAGGTTTACTTATATACATATAGGCAGCACCTATATCTGGATATGAAGGGAACTAGCAGCGTACTCCCTCCCCCACAGCCCTGCCATGCTTGCCTGCCTTCCACAACTCTTGGGCTAGCTTGGCAGGCTGGATTGCTGCCAACGTATTGTCTGTGCTGGCTTGCTGCCAAGGTCTGGTCTGTGCTGGCTTGCTGCCAAGGTCCTGTCTGTGTGTCAATAAATCCTTGCAGTATCTTTGTCTCAGTGTGCTTTGGTGTAGGACGAGGGGCGTGAGAACAGATATCTTATTTGAAATTATCAGAAATGAGTGAACGTGGCACATAATAGAGCCCGGGCTCTGTGTGAGTGTGTGGGGGGGATTTAAACCAATCTTGCTGATGTTCCTCCCAATAACTATTTGAGGTAACAGAAAAGCTGGTGCACATATGTTTATTTGGCAGGATGAAGAGGTGACTACACAAAGCAAGAGACTATTCTTTGAAAAAAAGAGGCACCTCTAATCCAGTGTTTTTCAACCACTGTGCCGCGGCACTCTAGTGTGCCGTGACATAGTGTAAGGTGTGCCGTGGGAAAAACACTTTATATATAGTCAATATAGGCACAGAATTAATTTTTTTTAACATTTTCTAATGGTGGTGTGCCTCGTGATTTTTTTCATGAAAAAAGTGTGCCTTTGCACAAAAAAGGTTGAAAAACACTGCTCTAATCTATTAACAGTAGCAAACAACCTGTAGTTGTGAGAAATAGAGATATTGATAGAAAAACACAAGTGTCACACCCTTGAATGTTGCAAGTAGGCTATGCCAGCTGAAGATACACCAAACCTGTGCATTTTGCTTGAAATTGATTGTACAACTACCTACTTGGCAGAATCTATCTCCTGTAATGTGGGAAAATAAGAATTTTGTCCCTTTTGTTTTCACTGTTCATCTCTGCTAATGAATATCAAATATAAATTCATATGCACTATGTTCCTAATTTTCACTATTTTAACATTTCTTTTAATTGAATGATCATTTCATCTATCATAACATCAATGAATGCAATGCAAATTTTGTCACATATGGGCTCATAGGCTGCCTCATCTGAGAATGTGTATTTTTTTCTCTCTGAGAAACCTTCACATGAGGAGAGTCCACAAATGTCTTGGGAATGCTTTCAGCAGCTTGAAAATTAAAAAAAATCCCGATCTCTACACTCAACTCACATCTTCTTCCAAGATTCCGTTTTTCAGTTATTCCAGTGCAATATCCAATTTCCTATCTATCTTCCTTCCTCCCTGACAGCATGTCACACTAGACAGTTGTGCTAAGAAACCACATGGATGGGTGAAGCTCAACCACAAGAGAGTGAGCCCTGTTACAACTTCATTGTTAAGGTTGGGAATAATTCAACAGTTCTGTATTAGTGCAGAGAAAGACAAAGTCAAAACTGTTTTAAAGTTAAACTTTATTTTGTAATTCTTTATAGGAATATCATTAAAAGACCTCAAATGTATCTCTATCTGTACATATACAAGAACCTGTTCAAAAATATTCACAGAACAAAAATAAATCTTCTTTAGAACAAACCCAGACAATGAAATGCAGGAGTAGATCCCGGGGACCTGAGGAATCCAGCACTATGAGCAGAAAAATACAGGACTGTGGCTTGGAGGATGGGTGGGGTGTGGAGTCATAAAATAAAGATCCAGATAGAAATAAATTATTGAAAACTAACACTGAAAACAAATGTCTGGTAAGATAATTTTCATTAAGGCCCTGAAGAAAGTGTATTGTTGTACTTACAAAATTCATAAAAGCTCTCACCAGCATACCCCTCTCGCCCCCATCACTATCCTCTTAGGGGGATAGTCTAATCAAAGGCCGTAGATATTATTTTACCAACACCAAACTAAATTTGAGAAGGAGGTGTTACAGTCGCAACCCAGTTTATTACAAAGCTGCCTACAAGCTTGCATTTGTGAAATGGCACCATTGGATGACTAAGAGACAGCCAAGTGGAACTCATCTCCCTAACCCAACTTTTTCTCATTTCAACGGCAGGTTGATACCTAGACCGAACCATCAGTTGTTCCAGAATGATACTACTTCTTTCAGAGGACTATGAAAATTCAGCCATCCTGGGACTTGGGTGTCTCTTTCAGCCTGCTACCACCATGCACTTAAACAGACCAACTTGGGCTTCCTTGAAAAAATATAGCTGATTTCCCACAGAAAGAGCTGAATGTTGATCTCGGGCTGTTCTCAGAGACATCCCAGTTTAAGAAATGTATCTGAGGCTATTTAGGAATGTGATATTGAAATTATTTTATTGCCAGCATGTCTTTTCCATCTTTTTTTTTTTAAAGCATGAATATAGAACTATAAGAGGAGCAATTAAGGATTTCATTAAACCTTTAGCAAATTGCTTTATCTGGGGGGAAAAAGGTTCTAGTGTGACCAAAAACATTATGGAAAGGCTGACAGACTCAAATTCTAGCATGTAGTATCATGATGCCATGTAGTTTTGACTCAGCTTTATGCACATCTGGAGTAGAAAATGATGGCCTTCATCTTAGCTGAAATACAAATCTCTTAAAGGAGCCATCCACACCAATTCCTCTTTCAAGTTGAATTTTAATGTTTTTAAAAACACTTTAAAATTAAAAATTGGTAACTCTAAAGGAGTTTGTTTCCTCACTGCATAATTTTTAATCCATCGCAAGCATTTTCTTTTACTTAAGAAAATGATTTGATTTTTTGTGAGTGGAAAAATAGCAATAGCAATAGCAGTTAGACTTATATACCGCTTCATAGGGCTTTCAGCCCTCTCTAAGCGGTTTACAGAGTCAGCATATTGCCCCCAACAACAATCCGGGTCCTCATTTTACCCACCTCGGAAGGATGGAAGGCTGAGTCAACCCTGAGCCGGTGAGATTTGAACAGCCGAACTGCAGAACTGCAGTCAGCTGAAGTAGCCTGCAGTGCTGCATTTAACCACTGCGCCACCTCGGCTCCTACTCTGATAAATGTGTTGATTTTTATAATGGTAATAAGAGACACAAAATGCATTGTGGCCAAAGGAGTTGCTTGGAGAAAGTAGGGATTGGTACAGAGTTAAGGAAGTACCAATTACTTCTCTGTTCAAAACTGGCAATTCACTCCTCTTATTTAGACTGTAAACAATTGTAATGGTAATGCTGCCTAGGGAATGCTGAGATAAGAGAGGGCACAGCCCGCAGCTGCATAATGGGTAGAAAGATATAGAAGGAACTATCTCTAGCTTCTAAAGGAGATGGCTGGAGATTTGTACTTTCAGACCTGCAGTGTAGCTTTACGATAAGGTAGAATTAACTCATTTGGCTGTGTTTCCTATCTGGTTTACCTGGGAAAGGCTGACAGCTATTCCCATTTTTTTAAAAAAACAATCACAATTCCAGAATCTAAAGGAATCTATGTCAGGCTCTGGTTATAAGAAGGCAAAATTGTAAGGGGAAAAAAACTATAAACAGTTTAAGAAAAAATGGCAAAGAAATGTTTCTTAAAATGCAAGCTTTCTGCAAAAACAGAAGCAAGAATAAAGAAAACTTTGATGAATATATTTCTGGAAAACTGACAGGTATTCATGGATGTTTTTTAAAAAAAAAATAAAACAAATCTGAGGAAATTATATAATAATAAATACTGTTTTCTTCTTGGTCAGGAGCCGGCAAACCATGGTTGAGGGCAAGCATCCTGGGCAAGGACAGCCTATCAGTAGCCTCCACAGAGACAGAGGAGGGGATGAGATCAGAAAAGGTTTTGCCCACTAGTGTATTTGACAAGAGAAGGTTTGTTATCATTTCAATTCATATTAAAATATATTTACAAGAATGAATAAAGGACAATAAATAAAAAAATGTCTTTAAATAAGGAATGCCTTGTAGTGGTAAAGGAGAATGCCTCTTAAAGTCCAAATATGGCAGGATAAAGTGGTTCTGGTGCTAAGATAAGGTGGACCCTTGCTAAATAGGATTTCAGAATTTTACTGGAAAATTTGGGGATTGTCTTTTTTCAACCTTCGGCTAGGTAGCTGAAACAGTTAAGGGAGAAGTTGAAAAACACAAAGACAGAAAAAAGCAAGGGGAAATAAGTTCCAGCCCAGAGACAATCGTACACAGAGGTGCAGTTTGCTTGGAGCTTAACGGAGGAGTAAGCAAATACAGTCAGTGATGGGCAGGGCATGAGCAAAAGCTGACACTTAGTACAAAATAACTCTCAAACTCTTGGTGAGCTTGCTTCAGAGGTGGGTTCCTACTGGTTCGCATTGGTTCGGTAGAACCGGTTCGTCAAATCTACCCAACCGGTTAGTAGAGGTTCCACCAGTGGACCCGGAAAGCAGGCCACACCTACAGGTTCCCAAAAATTTTGAAACCCAGCACTGGCTTGCTTGCAATAACTTTCTAGCAGGGAGAGCTCAAATGAGTTGATAGAAGATTAGTTAGATCATGTTCCAAAAGTCTAGCCATTGTGGATGGGTTGGCCAGAAGTTGAATTCAAAGAATTAGTGTTTTGGGATGTCGGGATTATGAGTTTAACCGCATGGCATTTAAGGGGATTTGTTGGTTTCTTCTAACAACAGAAATCAGGCTAACAAAGTTGGAGCCTATGCTGGTAAAGCGTGATATGACTCCCCTGGATGCTTCCCCATAAACCTCTCCAGATGTCAGTTTGGAGGAGGATGAACCAATTCCAGGCACATCTGGAGGGGAGTTGACCAATGGCTCCAAGCAGCCATCTGAGAGGGATTTGATGTAAGCACAGCTGCAGCAGGACAGCCCTGAGGTGGGGAAAACTCGTAGCTTCAGCCAATCAGTGATGAGGAAGAGGAACTGCCTTCTACACCTGATCCAAGAACGGTTCACCGACAAAAGCGCGCCGACAAAACCGCGGGGAGAAATCGCACCGACGAATGAGTGCAGAAGCGTGCTGACAACAGTGCGCCGACAGAAGCGCGCTCTAAACCTAACCCCAACCCTTACCTTAACCGTAATCACGCTTCTGTCAGCGCGCCTTTGTGGGTGCGCTGTCGACGTCGCGGTTTTATCGCTGCGGTTTTGTTGGGCGCGCATTTGTCGGGTCACGCCCAGAGAGAATGTCCCTCTCTGGACTGTCATTTGTTTCAACTCACTAACAGAAGGAACAGGATTTCCTTTCATTTATATGACTCTCCTGGAATCATCCCTCAAGATCCTCCCAATACAGCAACGGTCTGCAAGTAGTTTTGGAATTTATTTTTTAAACGGACGATAAGGCATGCCTTTCATTTATTAATTTATGAGATTATTAGCTAAAAGACACTCTCTTTAGTCACAGCCTGTTACTCCTTTTTGAAGCTCTGTGTCATTTTAAATACTTCTTTATTGTTAAAGGACAAGGGGGAGGGTTGCCGCTGGCCACAAGCTAAAAGAAGGATAAAGTGTATGAAGTATATTATAATTTTGATGGAAAAGTGTAAGGATATAAAGTTGTGGTTTTATTACACTACTTTTGAAATAATCTGTGGCTCTGGATTGTTTTTTTGTGGGTTCTTGAAAGTCCCCGATTTTTATGAACTCTGGCTAGAAAAAGCAAAAAGCAAATAAAAAATAAACTTTTTGAGCACTAGAGGGAGCTTCGAATCTTTCATAAGTCTTTACAGAGAATAACATACTTTGCAAATCAAATCAGTATTAAATATTAAAGTATTAAAGAGGTGCAATTAGGTGTTGAAAATTATCAACCCAATCACTTCTGGTGAAAAAATGGCCAACTGAATACATGTCTTTTTCTTTCCTTTTCCCTCTTTATGCCATATATTTTTTCTTTGCCCTCTCCTGTCTTCCTAGTTTTTCCTTACTTTTTTGAATTTTTCTTCGTATTTTATATTTTGATAAACCAATAAAAAAAGTTTCAAAAGAAGGTATGGTAAATTTTCTACAAGCTGTTTACAATAACAGTTTGTTAACAGAGGGTTTTGGAATTTTAATCTTGTCTCGTTTTCATTGTTAATGATAATATTTATTATTTTTATATATTATCCTTATCACTTTTGTTTTTCCTGTTAACTATTTTGTTACTTTGTTCAGTTTGGCGATTAAATGAGAACACTGAAGTCTAATCCCTTGAATGCCGTGCTACTGGGGAAGGTCCAATATACATTTTCCTGCTTAACACTCTCTGGATCACCACAAAATATTCTGTATCTCGAGGCTGTCCTCCCCTGACCACAAGTAAAGTGTTTGCCTTCTGTCTTTATCAAGAGGAAAAGTGAAATACTAGCCATTGAGAGGGAAACAATTGGCTTTAAGGGTAGTTTATGGTCCATTGTGCAAGAAAAGAGTAAGGTAGTTGCAGATAAGGAGAGCGACAGCTGAACAGTGGTGTCAAACCTGACTCTACTACATAGTTGCGTGCACTTGCTTTCACTCGCAGTGTGACATACAGTGATAGGAGGGTGGTGGTGAATTCCTAAGGGGGGGTGGGTTTCTACAGAATGCAAGAGTTCCTTCTGTTGCCAGCAAGACGTTATCCATCAAGGACAAGTTATGAAGATTATGTGAGCAGCAAAGACAGTCTTTCCCAAAACAAAAGAACTGAACTCAATTGGTAAACTATGAACTGTGGGTGGCCCGGAGAGGAAATTGTGGTTTTAACTACAGGGGTTTTTGTAGGAAAATCCCAGAACTGACTTTGTTTCTGCTATACCTAGATGGAGTTTTTTTTTTAATAAAGCTACTCTCTTGGTAATTATAAAGAGCTGAAAGTTTCTTTTGTTAAATGTGCCAAATGGGACGGTCCGGTGGGATCACAGTAGTGAGCCGAGGTGGCGCAGTGGTTAGGGTGCAGTACTGCAGGCCACTTCAGCTGACTGTTATTTGCAGTTCAGCGGTTCTAATCTTACTGGCTCAAGGTTGACTCAGTCTTCCATCCTTCCGAGGTGGGTGAAATGAGGACCCAGACTGTGGGGGTGTGTGTGATATGCTGACTCTGTAAACCGCATAGAGAGGGCTGAAGGCCCTATGAAGCGGTATATAAGTCTAACTGCTAGTAGTGCCCACCTGGATCCCACCGGAAGACCAACGTTGTGGACAACAAGCAAAGAATCGGAGAAGAAGAAGAAGAAGAAGCTGGAGGAGTCTCTGGCTCATGAAGCCCCCGCAACCTTGCGGACCAGGGCAGGGGCGCAGCTGAAGTCTCTTTAAATGGCCCAATGGGACGGCTGACAAGTGGCTTGGTGAAAAGGGTTCACCGACAAATGCGTGCTTGACAAAAACGCCGCAAGAAAACAACGAAGACAAAATCTTCGCTGCCTTCGCCCACAGAAGCGCGCCGATAAATGCGCGCTGACGAAAGCGCGCCATCAACAAACAACATAATACAAGGTAATAACCCTAACCCTTACCCTTACCCCAACCTTAACCCTAATCGTGCTTTCGTCGGCGCGCATTGATTGGCGCGCTTCTGTGGGCGCGATTTTGTCTTTGCTGTTTTGTTGCGGCGTTTTTGTCGGCGCGCTTTTGACGAGCGCGCATTTGACGGGTCATGGGTGAACGGGGCTGTATGCCACACAGGGATTAACATTTTAAATTTCCTTCTGTTAAGTGAGCTTTATTTTTGTTCTGTTAGGACATAATTTCTGTACAGTTACTTTTTCTGTGTTAAAGCAATATCTAAATACCTGTGAACTGTTCAGGACAGGCTTACAGTCCTTTTTAAAATCATCACAAAGACTCTTTACAGTGAGAAAGGAAGTAGAACTTCCGATTTTGCTCTGAGGAAGATGAAAAAGGAGTAAATTGCCTCTCCATGTAAGAAGGTTGCCTACCAATAGGCACCCAGGTTAATATGGGACTGGAAAGCCAAATCACCAAGAGGAAAGTGTGGGCTGGGAGAAGGAATGGACAGGGTTCATTCTCCACTGCAAGATGTCAACAGGTGCCGACATAATTACAAATGCAGGAGACAAAGAAAACGGCCCTCGATAAGAAATGTGTACACCAGTGGTGGGATTCAGCCGGTTCGCACCTATTCGGGAGAACCGGTTGGTAACTTTCTAAGCAGTTCAGCGAACCGATTGTTGGAAGAAATCTCATTTTGTTTTTTCCCCACTTTACAGGGCTAATCCTGTAAGGAAGGCAGGAAGGAAACATTCTGGTGTTGTTTCTAGCCTAATCTTTATTCCCCTGCTTACAGAAACTGCCTCTCCGGTTAACCCTTATTGCATTGTAACACCTAAGGCAAAGCGCCCATCGACCTGAGTGACCGTGAGTTGGCCATGCCCACCCAGTCACATGACCACCGAGCCCCACCTACCCAGATGGTCATTAGGGCAGAGAACCGGTTGTTAAATTATTTGAATCCCACCACTAGTGTACACTGTCATTTCTGACAGCTAGGAAATGCCAGGGAGATAATGGATGCGTTGCGTGATGCAGTTGTCTTGCCCCACAGGAGTGAAATGTTTTTGGTAAAGACTCTTGAATAATATTTCTTTTCTCACCTGCTCCGGTCTCATTGCTGGAATGGAAGGCAGGGGGAGGTAGTGCATTTCAGATAAAACTCCTTGTTCTTGGTCTATGTAAACAGCTGACTAATAACATCTAAATCTAAAAACAATCTAAATGGTCAAAAAAACTGTTTATAGAAGGAATTAGGAAAAACCAACCAACTAACAAAAAAACCCTAAATAGCAGCGATCAGGTCAGCAACATGCCTATCATCCCCCCAAATAACATATTTTTAAAAAAAATGTTCAGAATTTGTTTATCTTTTAAAACTTTTCATTAGATTTTTACGCATTTCTTGTTTTTTTTCAAACCTTTGATTTAAAAAACAAATCAATATCTGTTTTTCAATTCACTTTTTAAAAACTTTTTTGATCCCTGACTTACATTAAACAGTCTTTTCTGTGTGCTTACCGAGTCAGGAAACTATTGATGCCTGCTCTGCCCTGTGTTACCATGACATGTTGCTGCCGTGGCCGAGAGTTAGTGCAAAGAGGCAGGTTGAAAAACTAGCAAACTGAAATGTGGAAATGTAAATTAACCAGCTGCGATGTTGCAAGGAAGCCCAGGTAGGTTGTTAGCGCATGTCATTTATATGGCTGTGGCAAGCAGTCCAGTTTTCCCTGAAATTTTCTGCTTTTTAAAAGCAGGGATTTTTGAAGATTTCGAAGAACACCAGGCTAGGAGTGAGCAAGGGGAATGAAAGATGTCAATTCGTTTGGTGGGACGATGTGTAGTTAGCAGCTGCTGTTCCTAAATTCTCCATTCTCTGTGATGGGAAGGATTAACTAGGCTTGGAGTGGGCAAGGGAAATGGAAGATGGCAATTCGTTTGGTGGGGCAACTTGAAATTAGCAGCTGCTGTTCCTAAATTCCCCATTCTCTGTGATGGAAAGCCTAGGGGGATTAGTAGGAGAGACGCTGCTCCGGGCCTGCATGCCGTAGTGTTCCTTCACTTGAGTTAGGGCACTCATCAATCTTGTATTGGCTGAATCCAGAGAGAGGATCCTTTTCTCCTGCAGGAACAACAGAAAACAACACCAAACGAGATCACATTTGTCTATGTTCACCACAACCGACAGGACTTCACTGGATTTGAAGCAGTGAAGGTAAAATCAAATTACTTCTTCTTCTAAGAGTTTTTCCTAGCCCACCAGCCAAATGCAACACGCTTGCCTCTTTCAGGTGGGAGTTGCCAATTTATACATGTACACATGGATCACACAGAAATACTGTGACAGAACCCGGAAGACCACAGAACAGAGGTGGTTTCCTACCAGTTTGCACCAGTTCGGTAGAACCGGTATCCGAAGGAGGCCCACCCTGTGGGATCTTATCGGCCATTTGGAGGTGTGTGGCAGTAGGTGGTCTCGCAGATAGGCTGGTCCTAAGCCATGAAGGGCTTTAAAGGTAATAACCAACACCTTGAATTGCGTCCGGAGACCAACTGGCAGTCAATGCAGCTCGCGGAGGACAGGTGTAATATGGGTGTATCTCGGTACACCCAATATCGCTCGCGCGGCTGCATTCTCGACTAGCTGTAGTCTCTGAACGCTTTTCATATAACCTATACTATTTTAGATAGGTGACTGTCTAATCTCTTCTCAAAAACATCCAGTGATGGAGCGCTCATGATTTTTGGAGGCAATCTGTTCCACTGGTTAACTGTCCTCATTGTTAGGAAGTTTTTCCCCTTAATTCCATGTTGCTTCTCTCTGATTAATTTCCAACCATAGTTTCTTATCCTGCCCTCTGGTGCTTTGGAGAATAATTTGACCCCCTATTCTTTGTGGCAGCCCCTCAAATACGGGGAATTTTGTCTGGGGTTTTTGTTTTTCACTCATGTTGAAATAGTCTTATCACAAAGCCTTCCGCCAGATTCTACCCTGCTCTGAATGAATGGAACAGCTTGAAGATAACCCACGTGGGCCTAGTTCTCAGCAACCATATGGAACATCATTCATAAATAACTAAGGAACAGAAATTATGCTTCTATCAATTCAGTGAGCTGGGGAAATTTGCTTTCAATTTAGCCACTGTCTTTATTCAATCTCCAGCAGTCCCTATTGTAAATCCTGTGGCATTATTCCCCACTTAAAACCAGCTTTTTAAACAAAATCTAAAGATTTGTTTTTCTTCTCTTGATAAAATTGGGCTGAAAGGGGAAAAAAAAATCCTGCTCCTGAATAACTCACCAGGAGAACATTTATATTCATCAATGAACACTAAGCAAATACTTATAAATATGAATTATAACCAAAGTAATATGAGTACATTTTAGTGGATGGAATGCCATGGAGTGAGATAGTTTGGTATAAAAGTTAAGGCACCAGGCTAGAAACTGGGCATCTGTGAGTTCTAGTCCTACTTTAGGCACAAAGCTGGGTGACTTGGGACAATCCCTCTCTCATCCCTACAAAGCAATCAATGGCAAACAACTTCTGAAATCTTGCCAAGAAAACTGCAGGAAGCTGTTCAGAGAGTCATCAGGAATCAACATTGACTCGAAGGAACAGTAATAACAACAACAAATCTATGGAAATTTTACAAAAGTAGCTTAGAGCATTTTCTAGCTCTTTCATCTTGGTATATTTAGGAAAATGTGACTGACCCTAATATCGATCAGTGTTACAAATAGGAGATGATTCCATAGGCAAAGGGTATTTTCCACGTGCAGGTCTCATAAGAGTAGCATAAAGGAAACATCAAATTTATTTTGTGTTTTAAGTCCTATTTTGTCCTGTTTTGTTTTATTTTACGACGGGCAATTAAAAACTGCAATTCAAAGCATTATGCGTTGGTCAGCGTGACCCGTCAAAACCGCGCTCGACTAAACCGCGCCCGACTAAACCGCGTCGCTGACGTCATCAACAGGGCGACAACAGCCAGCGCGGAGAAAGAAGGGCGCTTTAAATAGCGCTTTGAAAGCAAGCCGATTCAACTTAAGGTAAGGGTTAGGTTTAGGGTTAGGTTAAGGGTTAGGTTAAGGGTTAGAATTAAATTTAGGGTTAGGTTAAGGGTTAGGTTTAGGGTTAGGTTAAGGGTTAGGTTTAGGGTTAGAATTAGGTTTAGGGTTAGGTTAAGGGTTAGGTTTAGGGTTAGGTTAAGGGGGGTTAGGTTTAGGTTTAGGGGTTAATTTTAGGTTTAGGGTTTACAGCGTGCTTCTGTCTCTGCGCTGTTGTCGCCCTGTTGATGACGTCAGCGGCGTGGTTTAGTCGGGCGCGGTTTTGTTGGTGAACCGTTGGTCAGAATTCTGGAACCGTGGCTTTCAACACATGAAACTTTCAGTATCTGGGTGATAAGACACTTTGATCCATCATGTACTGGGCTAAGAGAAAAGCCATCTTGAACCACAAAGATGCTTCCTCTGAAAACATGACTCAGAGCCTTAATTTCCGAATAGAGAACAACAAAAAGATAAGGAATGGAAAAAGGGGTAATAACAATACAAATATGAAAAAAACATGGTTCCTTACCTGTGCCTCGATTATTTTCTGCTTAGCATCGATGGTGGCTTGCATTTCTGCGTGGTCTTTCTTTAGCTCCTCTTCCACAGCCATTAATCTACAAGAAAGGAAAGAAAGAATTTGGAGACTAATCTTTCTAGATATCTGGAGCGTCACAAAAGAAAGCAAGACAAAACATTGGCTTAGTAAAGATGCTAAAGATGAAAAGATTCCATCTGCTGTTTTATTCCTTGAGCAAGCATTTCAGTGAATAAGCTCCAAATTGTTTGAGTGGGTGCTACAAGGAAATTGGGACGCCTACACCAGCCCAAATATCATCGTCTACACGAATTGGCATTTCAATTTCCAGAATTCCCAGTTTATATGTCTAAAATAAGGGTAGTCAACCTTTTTATACCTACCGCCCACTTTTGTTAGTAGTAAAATTTTCTAACCGCCCACCGGTTCCACAGTAATGGTGATTTATAGAGTAGGGAAGTCAATTAAATTTTAAAAAAGAAAGGGCTTCATGTTGTGGCCCAGCAGGAGCCGTTGGAGCTGCCACCAGACTCCGACAGCGAGGGGCCCTATGAGTCGGCCCAGGAGGACCCTGGACGGGGTTCCGACTCTGAGCAGGGCGCAGAGAGACTGGTTGGCCACCAGGTGGTGCCTGAGCCTTGGATCAGTGGGGAGGAGACAAGGGAGAGTGATCCAGAAACCAACAGTGAGTTGTTCTGGGATGCACGCCGTCGAAGAGCTACTCGGCGTCAAGAACAACTACGTAATTACAGAAGGCAATTACGCTCAGCTGATGGTCATTAGGCTCCTCTCCAGACTATAAAAAAGACTGCTGGTGCCACACCCTTCTTGCAGAAGTCAATGCTTGGACTAAAGAGAAACTAACTTGGCAGGCTGGATTGCTGCCAGAGTTTGTCTGAATTGCTGCCAAGATTTGTCGGCCTCGCTGCCAAGGTCCTTATCTGTTTGTTTACTTGGCTTTCAGCCACCGAGATTCTGGTCTTGTTATTAAAGGACATTCTCATTTAAGCTTGTCTCGGCTTTCGTTACTGGACGGAGGACGGCGTCAGAACACTTCAGTATCGGACAAAACCCGTACCGCCCACCATGAAAGCTGGAACGCCCACTAGTGGGTGGTAGGGACCAGGTTGACTACCACTGGTCTAAAATAACTTGGCCTAAATCGTATTGCAGTGAAATGGAATATAAATGACCCAGACTTTGAACTCAGGCTGCCTATTCATGTGATGCATTCTAACAATCGTGGCACGACATAACCACGAACATCAAAAGCGCGCCGACAAAACCGCGATGTCAAAAGCGTGCCGACAACAGTGCGCCGACAACAGCGCGCCGACAGAAGCGCGATTTAAGTTAAGGTAAGGTTTAGGGTTAGGTTTAGGGTTAGGTTTAGGGTTATTTTTAGGGTTATGTTACAGCGCGCTTCTGTCGGCACGCTGTTGTCGGCACGCTTCAGTGCTCATTCGTCTCCGCGGTTTTGACGGCGCGGTTTTGTCACCGCGGTTTAGTCACACACGCTTTTGTCATACGCGCATTTGTGGTGGAACCTCTAACAATATCAAATAACAGTATGAATTTGGACTTAAGAGCAACCTGCTATTGGAAATAGAGAGGATTTCCTTTCTATCTTCAGCCCCTCCCTCCCTAACCTGCTGATGATGCTCTTCATCTGGCTGTCCTTCTCCTCCTGCTGCTTTCGCAGACGCTCCTTGCTGTCTTCCATCAGTGATCTATGCTCTAAAATGAGTTTCTGCATTTGTTGTTCCTGCACGAGGAGACGCTGCTCGTACTCCTCCAACCGGCGACTTGATGCCTTCAGGCGATCCTTGAGCTTGACAATCTCTTGCTGATACTGAAGAACGGGAGGAAGGGAGATAATGTTTTTTCATTATTGATTCATTCATGAGCCAGTTTCCAGGGCTCAAGGCAGCACAACAGAACTAATATAAAGCCATTCCTAGAACCTTTGAATTTCTTCCATTTCTCTCTAAATAAGAAAACGTCAACAAAAACAAAACAATTGAAGCCAGCACCGCGAAAAAGAGACAATTGAAAGCCCTAAATAAATTATTTAAAAATAATTTCATTTCAGAAACACGTAACTTTTTTTCATATATGGAACTGGCATTTCAAACAGGTCCTACACTGATATAGGTATATTACCAGCTTCCCCCTAAGCATGTTGGACTCAAGTTGTAAGGAGCCGAGGTGGTGCAGTGGTTAAATGCAGCATTGCAGGCTACTTCAGCTGACTGCAGTTCTGCAGTTCGGCTGTTCAAATCTTACCGGCTCAAAGGTTGACTCAGCCTTCCATCCTTCCCAGGTGGGTGATATGAGGACCCGGATTGTGGGGGCAATATGCCGACTCTGTAAACCGCTTAGAGAGGGCTGAAAGCCCCATGAAGCGGTATATAAGTCTAACTGCTATTGCTATTGTGAAGGACTTTATTAACATGTGAAAACACTGAAATGAATTTAGAAACATACAGGCAAACATGGCCGGTATGAAGAAATGAGTTCAGACAGATTGACTCATTGTCACTAAACTATGCAGCCCCTTATTTTTTAGCTGGAGCTTCTGAGTTGACTTCCAAGAACAATACAGGAGGAAATCTTGAAGGATGTGACAGCATGGATTAGTTTTTTTTAGTAGCCTGAGTAACCAAGAGCGGGTCCAGCAAGAAAAGCAAGAGAAGCAGCCACATACTGCTTTTACAAGAGCTCGAATTAAAAAATAAACTCTTTTACAAACTTTTTAAAAAGGAAACCGAATTCCAAAGAATAGGAAAATTAGTTCAATGGTTTTGAAAGTAGCCGTCTTAAAGATTCCTGATTTACCTGGACGCAACTTCTAGACCCCCAATTATCTGACCTAGCTTCCAAGCCCTGACAAAAAGAGAATAGCAACATCCAGATGTTTGATAACCGAAAAAGAGAGCTGTGCAACTTTATACCGATGACCTCTGCATGTTATCTTTTTTCAGTGACTTCTGATAGATGTGGCTAGAACCTAGAACCTCGATAACTGTTACCTTTTCTGTGTGATTGGCTTCATCTGGGTTCTGCTCTGCCTCTTCCTCCACTTGCTCATACTGTCCATTGTTTAGGACCCAAGCAGCAGTCCTTTCCACAGGTGACATAGTGGCAGAATCTACAGGCGACTGGATCTGCAGGTAGAATGATATGGATTCTCAAATGCATTTAAATTCCAGAATTGGTTTTTTTATTATCTTTATGTTTGTTCCAGGTATTGTCAATTTTCAAAATGACTCTGACAGAGGCATTTTTTGTTTTGTTTCTCAGCTGCCACACAGATGTGCGGGAGGATAGGAATGCTATTCTATGGGGTGCTAGACATAACACAGGAAGAGGCTGGTAGAGTTCCAAGGTCATCTCAACAAGTGCTGGGCAAGAAAGAGGGGAGTGCTGAAGAGACTGCCATTTAGCCAGTTGGACTATGTGATTTGGGACACTTGGGGGGGGGGGAGAGAACTCTTTACTCTTTTAATTATACTGAACCACGGGAAATATTTAGAGTTGACTTCACACTTGAATGTGCCAATATGATGCACCCAATATAGAATCTTTGAGAAGAGTTCCGGTTTCAGAGTTCTGACTTGGTTGGGATCATTACTCGGAACCATGACATCAAGTCAACTCTACTAAACCAACCCTCTGTGTCCTGAGCACCAGCCGCCTGCCCGGGAAGATGGGTAAGACTCAGGGAAGATGGTGGAAAGGGTGAAGGACAGATGCCAGCTGGAGCCATTGGTGGAGACTATGACCCCTGCGATCCAACCATCCCTCATCTGTTGGAGCCCATGTTTACTTGCAGTAGCCCGACTTGTTAGTCTGCCTTCTCAGCTGGCTGAAGTGGAAAGACTGGAGGGGTGGCCATGGCAAACCCCTGGGGGTCTTCGACTGTACCAATGGGCTTACCCCCCGAGCCCTGGTTGCTACTCTGGCTATTGGGCGCCTCTACCTCTGCTGGTGGACCGCTCTCCAATTGGAGTCAGACAAGATGGCCTTCTTCAACAACACAGACAAGCTGGCCTCCTTCCTGAACTAGGTACTGGCTCACTTAGATTGCTATGTCTTAGCCTACCTAACCGGGAGGGTGATGGTGAATGCTGTAGCTGCTAACCTTGACGTGTACGCTGTGGAGTGGGTGGAAAGCCTCTATGATGAGTTATCACCTGCACTCTATGACAGTGACAATGAGGTAGAAATCCGCCCCTTCACTATTCCCATTAGAATTGTAGTGCCCAAGTTGGCGTGACCCGACAAATGCGTGCATGACAAAAGCGTGCCGACAAAAGTGCGCCGACAAAACCGCGATGTCGAAATCGCGCCTACAACAGCACGCCGACAAAAGGTTAAGGTAAGGGTTAGGTTAAGGGTTAAGGTTATTACGTTGTTTTCGCGTCGTTTGTTGAAGGCGCGCTGTTGTCGGTGCGCTGTTGTGGGCGCGATTTCGATGTCATGGTTTTCTCGCCGCGGTTTTGTCAGTGCGCTTTTGTCATGCGCGCATTTGTCGGTGAACCCCATGTTGGAAGTTCAGGGGAGGTTCAATGCCCTAATGGACTCAGGGTGCACTTGGTGTTTAATGAGCCTGCCGACTGTGTTGAAACTGGGAATCTAAGCAAAGTGGCTGTTCAGGGCCTCGAGATTCGAGCAGATCAATGGCTCGCTAATGGGGGGGGGACCCCATTTACCCACCTGACCAAATCAGTGCAGCTAGAAATGGGCCAGCACTGGGAAATGAATCAGTTTGTAATAGTCCCACAAATGACTGAAGCGGTGATCCTGGGACTGGCCTAGTTGGACAAGTGGGGCCCAAAGATATGGTGGGAAGGGGGAAACAGGAAGATACGCTAGGGAGAGGCCTTCTTTCTCCTCCATATGACCAGGACATGCCATCCCTGCAGCAAAATGCAGGTGATAGCCTGAGTACTCAAATGCAACATCAGAACAACCACCCAGATCATCTCCAGAGAGTACCAGGATCTGGTGGAGGTATTCAGGGAGAAGGAGTGTGATGAACTGCCTCCACACTGTCCTACAGACTGCACAATCAAAATCATACCAGGGGCAAAATTACCTAAGCCCGAAATATACTCCATGACCCCTAGGAAGTTGAGGGAGTATATCGACAAGAACCTTGCCAGAGGCTTCATCCAACCAGCAAAATCCTGCATGGACTTTAGAGGGATTAATAAAGTATGTGTGGAAAACGCGTAACCCTCCCTCTGATGAAAAACATTCCGGCACACCTGGCTAAGGGAAAGATATTCACCAAACTAGACTCGAGAAAGGCATGTTATTGTGTCAGTATGAAAGAGGGGAATGAGTGGGAAACGGTATTCAACTGCCCGCTCGGAAGCTTCCAGTTCAAAGTGATGCCGCTTCGGCTACAGGGAGCCCCTGCAATGTTTATGCAGTTGATTAATGAAGTGCTACACAAGCACCTATATAAGCGGGTTCTAGTTACAGCCTGATCTTCACTGAGACAATGGAAGAACACATCAAGCTAGTCTGCCAGGTCCTTAAGAGACTACTGGCAGTGAACCTATATGCTAAATTGTCCAAGTGCAAGTTCCACCAGACCCACCTGGACTACCTGGTTCACTGAGTATCAAGTGAGGGGATAGAAATGGACCCCACACAAGTGAAAGCCATCTTGAGGTGGCAACTCCCTTGTACCCGCAAGCAGCTACAGAGCTTTCTGGGGTTCACGAATTTCTATCGGCAGTTCATCCCTTCATTCGCAAAAGTAGCCCTGCTGATCACAGACCTATTGAAGACAGGAAGTAGAATGGCTAAGCCCCAACAAGCCAGCCCTTCCAGTGGACTATGGAATGCCAGGACGTCCCCCACATTGTCAATAACAGTTCCACCACAAAACCGCGTTCGACTAAAGCGCGCTCGACAAAACTGCGTAGCTGACATCATCGCAGCGCGACGAAAAAAGCACGCTGCGAACGCTAAAGCTAAAATTAACCCCTAAACCTAAACCTAACCCCCCTAAACCTAATCCTAACCCTAACCCTAACCCTTAACCTAACCCTAACCCTAAACCTAACCCTTAACCTAATGCTAAACCTAACGCTAACCCTTAACCTAACCCTAACGCTTAACCTAACCCTAAACCTAACCCTAAACCTAACCCTTACCTTAACGTGAATTGGCTTGCTTTCAAAGCGCTATTTAAAGCGCCCTTTTTTCTCCACGGTCGCTGTTGTCGCCCTGCTGATGACGTCAGCGACGCGGTTTAATCGGGCGCGCTTTAGTGGAGCGCGGTTTTGTCGTGCCACGTTCAATAACGCATACAGAGTTCAGTCTTCCAAGTGCATGCACCTCATCCAGCAGGTAAGGTGAGCACCCCACCACGGAAGGCGGGGGGAGGACAAGGGAGCCAGTAGAAATGACGAAATGGACTGTTTCAATGGGGAAGAGTAGATATCCAGCTTTGCTTCTACTTGGAAACCAGTTCTGGGCTTTGTGCTCGAGGCAGGAAAAAAAAAAGAACTCCTAACGTTGGGTTTCCCTGATTAATATACGGTCTGTCCTCAACTTACAAGTGTTCATTTAGTGTTGCAACGGCATGGACAAAAGTGGCTTATGACCGTTTTTCACACTTACGACCGTTGCAGCATACCCATAGTCATGGGATCAAAATCCAGACACTTGGCAACTAACTCACATTTATGACGGTCACATTGTCCCAGGGTCATGTGATCCCATTTGGCGACCTTCTGAGGAGCAAACTCAACAGGGAAGCCCGATTCACTTAACAACCAGGTTACAACTGCAGCGATTCACTTAACAACAGTGAGCCCAAAATTTATGTTGCTAAGTGAGACGAACACTAAAGAGGTTGTTCGTAAAAGAGTCAGTCCTAAAGCACCCTGACCCGGAGGAGCCTTTCATTATCCAAGCCAATGCCAGTGATGTGGGCATAGGGGCCATCCTTCTTAAGAAGAATGAGGAGGGCGAGACTTACAGCTGTGTGCCTACATGGTAACTCACTGTTACTGAGAGGTGGTGGGCCGTAAGGGAAAAGAAGACCTTTGCCATTTGATGGGCGCTGCTGATCTGGCAACATTTCCTAGAGGGCAGCAAAGTGGCTTTTGAAGTATGGACTAATCACAAAAATCTGGAGCCCCCTCGCAAGCTCTCACTCAAACAGGTCTGATGGGGACAGTACTTCAACCGGTTCAACTTCACCTTAAAGCATATCTCAGAGGGAAGAAACTTCCTGGGGACGCTCTTTCATGAATGCTCCAGTACAAGAGCAGCAAGGGGGAAGTGGCCAATGCAATAAGGTTCCACCACAAAACCGCGTTCGACTAAAGCGCGCTCGATGAAACTGCGTAGCTGACGTCATCACAGGGCGACAACAGTGCGGAAACAGAAGCACGCTGTAAACGCTAAACCTAAAATTAACCCCTAAACCTAAACCTAACCCCCCTAAACCTAATCCTAAACCTAACCCTAAACCTAACCTAACCCTAAACCTAACCCTTAACATAACTCTAAACCTAATCCTAACCCTTAACCTAACCCTAAACCTAACCCTAAACCTTAACCTAACCCTAAACCTAACCCTAAACCTAACCCTTACCTTAACTTGAATCGGCTTGCTTTCAAAGCGCTATTTAAAGCGCCCTTCTTTCTCCCCGCTCGCTGTTGTCGCCCTGTTGATGACGTCAGCGACGCGGTTTAATCGGGCGTGCTTTAGTCGAGCGCGGTTTTGTCGTGCCACGATGCAATAATCCCCCTCTCTCAGTAAGCAGCCCAGGTGATCATGAGGCGACGAGCCAGAAAACAGTAAGCCAAGCCTAGTAATAAGTTGACCCAGAAGCTCAAAGCTGAGCTACATTCTGACCCCTGGTTCAAAGACCACCAGCAACTCCCAACCACCAGGAACAGGTTAGCATGGAAGGGGACCAAACTGTACGTCCCAAGTACTATACAAGTCCAAGTTCTGCAGAGAAGCCAGGATGCCAAACAAACTGGACACTTTGGGTTTTTGAAAACTCTACACCTGGCCAGGAGGCAGTTTTAGTGGCCAAAGATGAAAAAGGACATAGAGGGTTATGTTAAAATCTGTGTGACTTGCACAATGATGAAGAAGAGAACAGGTTGCTGCAACAAGTAGCTAAGCCAATCCGACCCTGGGAGGAAATCGTGATGGACTTCATAGTGGAACTCCCTGAGAGTGGCGGAAATATGATTATTTGGACAGTAATTGATCTATTTTCAAAACAGGCTCACTTTATAGTCTGTCCCAGATGACCCTCAGCTCCAGAGATGGGTTCCTACCAGTTCGCACCTATTCGGTAGAACCGGTTGGTCAAATCTACCGAACCGCTTAGAAGGGGTTCCACCAGTGGACCCAGAAAGCAGGCCACACCTACAGAAGAGGTTTTTTTTTGAAACCCACCACTGCTCAGCTCCCACAAGCTTGTGAAGCTGCTTTTGAAGCACATCTACCACATGTAAGGGGAATAATCTCAGATCAGGGGGTTCAATTTATGGTGAAAATTTGGAAGGAAATTCGTACAGTTGATTGGTTCTATCCAAGGTCTTAGCTTGGATTTTCATCTGAGCACCAATGATACAGCAGAACGAGCTAACACAATGGTGAAACAATACTTGAGATGTTTAGAAAACCGAAAGTGTCGCGGTGAGACCAGTTGGAAAATAGCGAGCTCTGCCAAGCATCACAAAAATCCAGCCGGACAAACTGCTGTCGGGAGGTCTTCAGAGCAGAACTGTCCTAGAGGGACGGGGAAGAAGAAGAGACGTCTCAGACGACCAAGAGGAACCAGCAGTTCCTCGGTAGATTGGAGAAAAGCTCTTAAAACTGGTAGCGGGGTGGCGGCCATTACTAAATGACCACTACAAAGCTGGGGCATCCAGACTATTTGTGCTGGAGCGATGTTGGAACGGATTGTTGAAACCGGGCGAATGATTGGCCAATTCACAGGTAAAAAGAAAATCTGATTTAGATCTTTAAAAAGGTCTCGGATGGGAATTAGCGGCTAACTGGCTTTCGGGGAATTTTTTTGAAGAAAAAGGAGGCAGTGGAAGTTGAAACACCAAAGCCTCGGAGGATTTTGTCTTCTGCAGTTTGGAAGTGAAGAAATTAATTAACAGAAAGAAAGAACCCAGGGAGGGGGGGGAGTCCCTTTTCTCCTTATTTTATTTTATTTTTTGTGGATTTAAAGTGCTTTTGACAGCTATTGACAGTCAGTTGTTGGATTAATTTGCAGTTTGGAAAGAGCCATGTGCCGGCGAGTAGAAAGTATTACACCAGCTAGTGAAAGAAAGAAAATAAAAGTGCAGCTGTGAAGTGTGACCTTGGCTACAGGAAAATATACTTTGAAACCATGAGCATTGCTATGGAATATCTGTTTTTGTAACATTGCTTGGCTGCAATTGTTTATAGCTGTGGAAGGGGAAAAAAACCTTCAACCTGGACTGGACTAATGCTAAAATTGAGCAATAGAATTTGGAATACCCTAAATTTGTAATTAAATGTGGTATAATCCAAAAAATTTAAAAATGTATTAAAATAGTTAAATTTGCATTATGGAGATTTGGATGTATGAGGAATTATTTGGGATGCTGAAAAGTGCGCGTGAAATGTTAATTGGTAAAAAAAAAGATAGAAAATCTAAGACCGCACATAGAGCAAGAAATAGCAGAAGAGGGAGAGGGGACAAATGAGAAATAGGAAGATAATATGGAAGAAAGAAGAATTGAAAATAAAATGCAGATAGATGATTTCACTGGGATTTACAGCCACAAAGAAAAAGCAGACAAAGGGGAAAATCCCCCCCCAAAAAGAAACCACAAAACAGTAAGGAAGGGAAAAATTACTAAAATAATAAAATTAAATACTCTGAAGAAAAGATACAAACACCATAAAAATACGATCACAAGTGTAGACTCAGTCCAACTGGTTACTGGACAGAGCAATCCAGTCTAGCTGCTGTCTCCACGATCATAGGAGAAAGGAGAAGAAGAAAAAATGATTAAAAGTGGAATTCTTGAGAGCCCAAGAGAAAATGGTTAAAAAAGGGAAAAAGAGTTACAATAGTAGTAAAATTGTTATTGTTATGTAACTAATTAAGAAATGAAGAAATTATAGCATATTGTCAATTGTGGTTAAAAATTGAAATTTGAAATTTTTTTGAAAAATTAGAAAGAAATGTTAAAATTGAATTATATGTATGTATGTATGTATGTATGTATGTATGTATGTATGTATGTATGTTTTTTTTTTATTACATTAACAGTAAAAATATTGGGTTTCTGTCTGGATGGTCTCTTGTGACGAGCCGAAGGACAGAGAATGGAAGTAGTGATCTTCCTCCCATATTTGGGCATACCGGGGGTTGTAAAAATTTTATATATATATATATATGTATGTATATATATATATATATATATATATATATATATATATATATATAGATAGATAGATAGATAGATAGATAGATAGATAGATAGATAGATAGATAATAGTAAAATAGACCAATGGAGAAAATATGAAATGATAATTTGGTGTAACTTTGAAGGGGCAAATGAAGATATTGTTTATGTATTAAGTGAAAATGAGTATAAAGATGAAAAATAATGGAAGAGAATAATTTGGCTGAAAGTCAAAACAGAACTATGATGTAAAATGGATTATGTAAATGAGAGGATTTAAAAGAAAAGACCCGGACAATACTTTGTTTAGACAATATGTGTAAGTTTGTAGTAAAAATAAAATAAAAACCTTGAAATAAAAAAAAGAAAAAAGAAAAAAATGCTTGAGCTATAACATTAACTACCAGCAAACCAACTGGGCAGAGTTCCTGCTGTTTGCTGGAAGTTGCATATAATAATGCGTAGTAACATGGGACTTACTTCCTTTAAGGTAGTGAATGGAGTGGAATTTGTCCCAATGCCTGAGTACCCTCAGGAACCCCCACCCCCTCAGTCAGTCTGACAGAGTGGGTCGATTAGTTGCAAAATGCTTGGAGAAATGTAAAGCAGCAGAGGTTCAAAAGGAGCAAGCAGATAAGAGGTGGTCCCCTCAGAGACAGTTTCACACCGGGGAAAACGTTTACCTCTCCACCAAATACTTAAAATTAAAACTGCCTTGCAACAAAAACTATGCCTGAAGTTTCTGGGCCCATTCCCAATAGTAAAAGTCATCAACCTGGTCAGGGTGGAGCTAAAACTTCTCTGCCTCCTGGGGAAAGAGCATCCTGTCTTCCACAGCAGCTTAATTGAAGCTAGTAATAGGTTTGGAGCTAAGACCAGTAGCTCAGGTAGGTCCTGGTCCCATAGTAGTCGAAGGGGAAACTCATTATGAAGTAAAACGAATCCTAGACTCAATGCTATAGAAGGAGAAGCTACAGCATCCAGTTCAATGGAAGGGCTACCCCCTGATAGAGCCTACTCATTACCCCAAGGATGTAAAGGCAGAGAGGCTGGTTAGGGAATTTCATGACAAGAATCCTCTTGAGGGAAGAGAATTAATGATATCTTTCAGGTGCTTTTACTCTGTAGGGTGGAGGGGGGACGACTGTCAACTTTCAAAACGACTCTGGCTGACGCAATTTTTTCTTGTTTCTAAGTTGCCACACAGATGCGGGGAGGATCAGAGGTTTGAAATGCTATTCTACGATGTGCTAGACCAGTGGTGGGATTCAAATAATTTATCAACCGGTTCTCTGCCCTAATGGTTTCTTCCAACAACCAGTTCGCCGAACTGCTCAGAAAGTTAACCACTGATTCTCCCGAAGTAGTGCAAACGGATTGAACCCCACCTCTGTGCTAGACATAACACAGGAAGAGGCTGTAGAGCCAAGGTCATCTCGCGCTCTACATGGGGCTGCCCCTGAAGAGTGTTCGAAGACTACAATTGGTCCAGAATGCAGCCGCGCGAGCGATACTGGGTGTACCGAGATACACCCATGTTACACCCATCCTCCGCGAGCTACACTGGCTCCCCATCGGTCTCCGAACGCACTTCAAGGTGCTGGTTATCACCTTTAAAGCCCTACATGGCTTAGGACCCGGATATCTACAAGACCGTCTTCTGCCACATACCTCCCAGCGTCCGATAAGATCACACAGGATGGGCCTTCTCCGGGTGCCGTCGACTAGACAATGTTGTCTGGCGGCTCCTCGGGGGAGGGCCTTCTCTGTAACTGCCCCGGCCCTATGGAACGATCTACCCCCAGAGATCCGGACCCTCCCCACTCTCTCGGCCTTCCGAAAGTCTACTAAGACCTGGCTGTTCCGGCAGGCCTGGGGCTGTTGACCTCATGAACGAGGTCCAGCCCCACTAAGGTTTAGTGCATGATGTGTCTTTTTAATTTGCTTTCTCTCTATTTTAAATTTTTTAGTATTATTTTTAGAATTGTTTTATGTAAGCCGCCCGGAGTCCTTCGGGATTGGGCGGCATATAAATTTATTAAACTTTAAATTTAACTTTAACAAGTGCTGAGCAAGAAAGGAGGGAAGTGCTGAAGAGACTGCCATTTACCCAGTGGATTTGTGACACTTGGGGGAGGGAATCATTTACTCTTTTAATTTTACTGAACCATGGGAAATATTTAGAGTTGGCTTCACATTGGAACGTGCCAATATGATGTACTCAATAAGGAGAATCTTTGAGAAGAGTTTCAATCTCAGAGTTCTGACTTGGTTGGCATCATTATTTGGAACCATGACAGGTTGCTTGCAACTATTTTGATAAATTACAACTCGGAGCATTGGCACTCTTAAGTTTTAGTACAAGCTTAGAATTTTGTGGCTGCGGAAGATTTTGGCAGGTCCTGCTCCATACACCGTATTTTTCGGAGTATAAGACACACCTTTTTTCCTCAAAAAAGAGGCTGAAAATCGGGGTGCATTTTATACAGCATTTTTTGCCTCCCGAAGCCCTGCTCCGTTCACCAAAATGGCCGTGCATACCCTTATGGAGGCTTTCAGAGAGCTCCTGGGGACTGGGGAGGGCAGAAATGAGTTAAAAACGGGCCGCTTTTTGCCCCCCCCCCCAGACCCCAGTAGCACTCTATAAGCCTCCATAAGGCTATGCATGGAATTTTTTTTGACAAAAAATGGACCCATTTTCGCAAAAAAACCCACTGTTGTTTGCTCGTTTTTGTCCCCCCCCCGGAGTACTCTGCAAGCGCCCCCAAGGCTATTCACACCTTAAAAAAAAACACAGGCCCATTTTTGTGAAAAACGGGTCGTTTTTGGGAGGTTTGCAGAGTGCAAACACCTTTTTTTCCTTTTAGAAAGCTCTTTAACTGATTGATGAGAATTACATTAACTGATTGATGATCAGGTGCTGTGCCAGCATAAACAAAGTCTTAGGTGCTGCAGATTGTCAGCGATTTCCTTCTCCAGCACATGGATAAATGCACCTGGAAACATCTACCCACCTACCTACTCTCTCTCTCTCTCCCTACCTACCTACTCTCTCTCTCTCCCCCTCCCTACATACATACATACATATCCCTCTATCTACCTACTCTCTCTCCCTACCTACCTATCTACTATATTTCTCTCTATCTCTCTACCTACCTACCAACCTACCTACTCCCTCTCTCCCTATCTACTGTATTTCTCTCTCTATTTCTCTCTCTCTATCCCTCTACCTAGCAACCTACCTACTCTCTCTCTCCCTACCTATCTACTGTATTTCTCTCTCTCTCTTTATTTCTCTCTCTATTTCTCTTTCTCTCCCTTTATCTACCTACCTACCCACTCTCTCTCTCTCTCCCTACCTACCTACTGTATTTCTCTCTCTTTCTCTCCCTCTCTCCCTCTCTCAATCTACCTACCTACTTTTTTAAAAAAATTGCCTCTTCAAAACCTTGGTGCATCTTATACTCTGGTGCATCTTATACTCCGAAAAATACAGTATTCACTCTGTCTTGAACCAATTTCACTAGCTTGGATGTAGCTGCCTCTAAACATATTCTTCTGTTGCTGAAATGCACATCTATATCAATTTATAGCAACTTCAGCATCTTTGAAGAAGAAAGTTTTAGAATATCCAAACATGAAAAGAGAGAAAGTTGTGTAAATATTATTTCCATATCTGGTCATACTTAAGATGCTCACGAGCACACAAAGGAATAAGGAATTGTAGCTTCACTATAGTTGGAATGTTGCTTTAATTTTGACAGTGATAGCCAAGCTATTTTTGGCTGACCAAGTAGGTCTCTCTGTGCTTTAGGCAAATACTGGTTCTCTGCAATAGGACCATCATATAGAGGAAGCAAGGAAAGAGAGTTATATTTGGCCGAGATGTACATAGAAGAACACAGCTCCTAGACAGCATCACCACTGATGGTATGCTATTAACTGGAATCCTACATAAGTGAATATAACCAGCGACTGTATTCTTATCTCCTGCTGAAAGAACAGAAAATATGCATTATCAGCTTCCTTGCTATCCAGGGAAGAGAACAGCTGATACTGCAGTCTATATGGATCACTTAGGAAGGCCATTTCTTAGGAATATGAGACTGCAGAGGGAACCATTTGCTACACTTTTGCAAATTTGGCTATTTCTGTTCACAATATAGGGTTAGACAATCTTGTTCTGTCTAGATATTGGACTACAGCTCTCATGAATACATTACTATATTCCATGCATAGAAATATATATATATATATATATATATATATATATATGTATGTATGTATGTATGTATGTATGTATGTATGTATGTATGTATGTATGTATGGGATAGACATTTGCCTAAGATGCAATACAGCACAGGTTCGAATCCCAGTAAGGGTATGGCTAGCTGATGAGAGCTAAATAGCTTGAAATAGATCTATACTAGTCTCCCTTTATTTATTTATCAGCACAAATAAAACACACAAACACACACACACACACACACACACATATATATGGATGGATCAATACATTTTGTAGATGCCTGTGAAGCATCAAAAATATTCAGACACAGCTATAGTCAGTTTGAAGGGCATCCTATTTTGTCCCAGAACCACAGAATTGATTTGGGATTCAGCCAAAACTGAAATGTCCTTTTTTTCTTTCCCAAGGTGACTTTCAAAAACAAATTCTAAGGATTCAGTCTGCACTGGGGGAAAATAGACCAATTGATGTCCATTGTCTATTGTTTACGTATCATTACTTTATTAATTTACTCTTCAATCCCTAGGATAGTTTTGCATATTTATTATTATTATGGTTGGACTCAGAGTCAGCCAGATATTTAGACTGGAATCTGACATTTTTATCCACCTATTGAGTTCTTCCCAAAGAGCTGGGATAGGCAGATGTTGTTCGATAATGCTACAAGTATCATTGCAGGATGTAACTGTTCCAATTAAAGTTGCCATTTGCATTGACTGATAGTGAGCGTGTTCAAATGTTTTGCAATTGTTTTGGTTGCACTATTATTATTGATACAATCTTTGATTTCTTTTGCCATAGTTATTCTATTGGATAGTCTTTGTATTTTGACATTTTCTACAGTTCTTTTTCTGCTATTCTGCTGTCTCCCGGTTCTGCAATGTTCGTCATCCAGATACTTTTGTCTTATCAACAATTGTTACATCCGGCGTGTTATGGGACATATAGTTTTATTGTTATTTTTGAGGTTAGAAATAGGAACACATGCAGTACGGATACTGAACATATGCTACTTTCACACACTTCTACAAAAGCACTGTGATCACTGAAATGAGTAAATTGACATTTGAAATTAGAGAACAAGAAGACGAGCAATTTTATAAGATATGGGACTTGTTTTATCAGTGGCTGGGGGAAAAAACTTGGAAATGAAAAATGTTTTACTTATGTTTTAACTGAAGGAGTTAAATGACAACACAATTATGCTGTGAAATAGATTAACAACGATACAATGAAAAACTGATACATCGATGAATTGAATACTTTAGAATTTTTTGTTTTAAAATGGATAAGGATAACAATGATTTTATGTATACTTGATAGAGGATTGGTGATATAATGTATAATCCTAAGAATATATTACAAGGATATCTTGTTGTTGATAAATAATTTTAATAAGGGAATAACTAAAAATTGGTATATATATGTAGTGACTATTTAGAATATTTTGTTGAAAAATGAAGGAATAAGATTCCTGTTTGAATGTATGATGTACAGGGACAATAATGAACATAAGCATACCCGATAGTTGATTGGTGGAATTATGTATAATTGAAAATAGTGACATACAAATATAAATGGTTGGTAATTTTTTTTTCATATTGAGATTTGTGATTATATAAAGGTATACTGTTATCCAATAGACAATTAAGAATGTAGGGGAATTAGGTTTACTGGAAAAAAACCAATAATACTAATTGTAATTGAACATATACTGTACAATGAAAGTGAGATATTTAGTTATACTAGATGAAAAATCTGTGATGGTAAATGTTATTCGAGAACATGGATGCAACAACACTTGAAACGACATGCTGTATGTGATGATGGGGTTTTTCTGTGTGTTTTTTGTTTTTCTTTTGTTGTGTGTGTGTGTTGTTTGTTTAATAAAAATAAAAATTTATATTAAAAAAAAGCACTGTGATCTCTGACCACAGTGCTTGGTCATATTTTGCTCATGAATAGACATTTTTATGTGAGACAAGTGTTCTTTAAAAATGAAAGATATTTTCACAACATCCTTCAAAAGGAAAAGCAAATGCAAATGAATCAAGGACAATGTTTAAGCTCGACGGAAAATCATACGTTCATGATTTTCTCACCTACGGAAATATATTGTTTCCATCTCTGTAATTCTAATTAGAAATTTTAATTGTAATTTAAAAATGTGGTGCCAGTATTCATGGAAACATCCCTTGTCCTTGCAACATACCAAAGAGTTTTTGCAAGAATGGAATGAGCAAGTAGATTCAACCCACTGAAGTCAAGGGAGGGAAAATTGGCACCCTCGGAATCCCCAGGCTTTGACCGAGAGAACAATTAAACTAACTCCAGGCAAAGGAACAGCATCGAGGGATGCCAAAGGATCTAATAACATCACAAACACCACCACAGCTGTTTGACGCAAGACTGCTCCGTTTTCAATAAGGAAACAGAAGGCAGCCCCATCAATTGAGATGAGGGGTCAAATTGCAAAAGGAGAACTCCTCTGGATTTACATGGGGCCACCCAAAGGCATCAATCACAGCTAGAAGCTATTTTGCCTCTTTCCACCTAGCAACCAAGAACTCAGCTGCAGAAGTCTCTACTTTCTTCAAGTAAGATCTTGTTTATTTGCCAGCATTTCCAGGAATATACCCTGAAGGCACAAATACTTCTCCCTGGAGGGTAATCATCTGAAAATGCCCTTTTAACCAACAAGGACTATGTAAGCATAGTAGCACACATGCATCTATGCACAGATGTACATTATACCAGTAGCTGTTTCTAGATTTATGGATTAAAAGAAGAGTTGCCTGGATTTCTTGGTATGTTATGCAAAATCCGTCAGCGCTGGTTTTCATGGTCAATTTCTTGGCCAAAATCATCCTGGTTGGTTGGTTTATTCGACTTGTATGCCGCCCTATTCCCGGAGGGACTCAGGGCGGCTGACAAATCAGAAGGGAAGGGTCACAATACAAAAAAGTAAAAAGACAAAAAACAAACAACAATACAAAACAATTTAAAAAGTCACAACACGCACAACAATTCGAGTAGGGGTGGAACTCAGGAGCCCCAGGCCTGCTGGGACAGCCAAGTCTTAACGGCGTTTCGGAAAGCCTGAAGGGTGGTGAGGGTCTGAATCTCCACGGGGAGATCGTTCCAGAGGGCCGGAGCAGCCACAGAGAAGGCCCTCCTCCGGGTGGTCGACAACCGGCATTGGCTTGCAGATGGAATTCGAATCCTAAGATACCCAGTGACTTACCAATAACCAATATCTTTTAGTTAGGATTCAGGCCTGATAAGGGACAGAAATAGCACTGGCTGCACTTTTAGATGATTTCTGGACTTAAGACTAATTTTATTGTCACTTTGAATGTACACTAATCGGCATACATTAAAATGCATGTTGTATACAGCTCTCAAAGGGTCTCCACCTCTAATATAAACATAAACACGACAAGATAAATAAATAAATAAGTACGAAATTACTTATGTATCCATATATATTATATGACATGGAGAAACAACACAGTCTAGTTCGGATGTATACATGTATGTTGTGGCCCAGCAGGAGCCGTTGGAGCTGCCACCAGACTCCGACAGCGAGGGGCCCTATGAGTCGGCCTTGGAGGATGTGGAGGACCCTGGACAGGGTTCCGACTCCAAGCAGGGCACAGAAAGACTGGTTGGCCACCAGGTGGCGCCTGACTCTTGGATCAGTGGGGAGGAGATAAGGGAGAGTGATCCAGAAACCAACAATGAGTTGTTCCTGGATGCACGCCGTCGAAGAGCTACTCGGCGTCAAGAACAACTACGTAATTACAGGAGGTAATTACGCTCAGCTGATGGTCATTAGGCTCCTCTCCAGACTATAAAAAAGACTGCTTGTGCCACGCCCTTCTTCCAGAAGTCAATGCTTGGACTAAAGAGAAACAAACTTGGCAGGCTGGATTGCTGCCAGTGTTTCTTTGAATTGCTGCCAAGGTTTGTCGGCCTTGCTGCCAAGGTCCTTATCTGTTTGTTTATTTGGCTTTCAGCCACCGAGAGTCTGGACTTGCTATTAAAAAACATTCTCATTAAGCGTGTCTCGGCTTTTGTTACTGGATGGAGGAGGGGGTCAGAACACATGTACATGGCGAGAGAAACAAATCTTGCAAGTTTACCATTCAGATGGCATAAGGAACAAAGTGTTACAGAATCTGGAAGTCCTGCTAGAAATACTTCTAAACCTCCTCCCAGAGGGGAGCAACAGAAACAGACCATGAAGTGGGTTTGTGGGGTCTCTAACAATGCTTTCAGCTCTAAGCACATAGCTTATAAGCAGTATCCTGAATAACAGAAACGAGCTTCCTATAATCTTCTCGGCTGTCTTTACCACTCTCTGAGTGGACTTTCTATCCGAGGCACTGCTGCCACAAAACCAAACAGTGATGCAATTTGTTAAAAGGCTCTCAATTTGTACTTCTGTAAAAAGTGGTCAGGACAGAAGGAGAAAGATGTGCTCTCCTCATCCGACACAGGAAATGGAGACGCTGGTTTGCAAACTTCACTAAGTATGACGTGTAGAGAGACAAGTTCAGATTGTTAGTCATCTACACCCCCCAGATAGTTAATACTGTTGACCACCTGTATCCTTGATACTGAGTGGAGTAGGACTATGACAGCTCTTCCTAAAATGTACGATTATCTCCTTTGTTTTATTAACATTTAGAACATTGAGAACCAGTTACTTTTCTTGCACCAGTTCACCTCTTCCCTATTGGCATCTTCATTGTCGTCCTAGATAAAACCCACCACTGCCATGTCATCTGCACACTTCACCATGGGATTCGTAGCAGATTTGACCCAGCAGTCATGGATCACCAAGGTGAACTGTAGTGGACTCAAGACCAAGCCTTGTGGGAAACCTGCATTCATCGAGATGATGGAGTTGGAGACTTTTCTCCCAACTCCATCATCCAAACTCCCAGTACAAACTGGGGTCTATCAATAAGGAAATCCAGCATCCAAATACATAAAGAAGTATTAAGAAATCTAACAGGTCCAGTTTGTTCACCAAATCCTGAGGAATGATGGTGGAGGGAGTGGAATAGGGGTTTTGCAACCATCCTTGTTCTACTTGACCTCTCAGCAGCCTTCAATAAAACCCACCATGGTATCTTTTGGGGCTGGCTCTGGGGAGTGAGGTGGGCAGAACTGTATTGTGCTGGTTCGTCTCCTTCTCCAGGATAGATGCCAGTCAGCAGGGATGGGGGAGGGTAAGAGATCCCCGTGACCCGACAAACGCGCGGCGCCAAAACCGCGATGTCAAAAGCGCGCCCACAAAAGCGCGATTAGGGTTAGGGTTATAACATTGTTTTTGCGTCGCACTATGTTGTTTGTTGATGCTTTTGTCGGCGCGCTTCTGTGGGCATGATTTTGTCGTCGCGGTTTTGTCGTCCCGCATTTGTCTAGCGTGCATTTATCGGTGAACCAGAGATCCCACTCCTGTTTCCTACTATGTGGGCTGGGATGCCACAGGATCTGGTGCTTTCTCCTCATTGGTTCGACCTCTATCTGAAGCTGCTGGGTGAGCTCATCCACCGCCATTGGCTGAAGTGTCATCAATATGCTAATGATACCAATTATACATCTCTGCCCCTGGTGAATTAAGTGTGATGCCTTGTTGTGGTGCCTGGAGGCTGTGAAGGTCAGGATGGGGAACAACGAGCTTCAACTGAACCTTTGTTAATTTTTCACAAGTCCCTCAGGACTTGGCTATGTCATCAGGCTTGCCCCTCCCCAAGGGAATGGTAAGTTGTTGAGGTGGCTCCATTATTGTTAATATCTGTTGTTCTCGTCTTGCCTTTTAAACATTGTACAAGTAGCCCTTGACTTATGACTGGTCCTCAAAGTAACAACTACTGCACCCTCCCTGTAATAACATTTCAAGTGGGAGTAATTGGTTTACAACTGATTGTAGCATTACAGGGTCACATTATCACATTTTGTGACTTTTTGTTGTTATTTTGTGCCCAGTGGATAAGCTGGATTTGGACTTACAACCAGATGTTTCACTTAATGACCACACGATTTATTTAACAACACGGGTGACTCATTTACAGATGTAAAATCGGGTCTAGTCTCATGACTTATGACCCAACAAGTTACAACTAAAATTTGGGGCTCAAATGTGGTTGTAAATAAAGGACTACCTGTAATAAGTTATTTTAAACTATGGATTTTTACATTATTAACCTTTTTTAGTAATGTCACCCAGAGTGACACTGTAATATAAAGATTATAAATGAAGCCGTTTTAATAGTTGAGAATGACTATTTGATCATCATATAATCTCATAATCAGTAATTATGGTGGTAAATTAGTAAATAGATGATATTATTATCTCCCCCCCCCCTTTTCTCTATTTCTGAATCCTGTTTTTATCATATCAAAAACATTTCTCTATTCATATATGCTGTATTTTCTATTTGGTGAAGTTATTTTTCCCCGTCTTATATAAACACAATATATGCGTATACACAAGTGTAAATAAAACAGGCACACCAAATATTATATGCCTTCTATCTTTTTTTAAAAAAACGTGCCAAATATCAAGCTCAAGAATGAGATTGTATGATTATTTTGCTTGTTGCTGGAGACACAACTCCATTCACGTGCCACTGAACAGCTGTTGTCCAAGGAACAGAAAGTGTGGAGGCTGAAGAGGCATACCAAACTACCAATGGCCTTTGTTACTCCCTGGGGCACCATTCCAACATTAGTGCCACAAATACCAAGGCTATGAAAAAAGTTCTTTTATGATTATGAAAGGCTGCCTGCCCATTTCATGCAAAGAATATAATACAGAAATGAGAAAGATTCTACCTTGGGTAGCAAAATCATGGCTAACGTCACCATGTATGAAGACGTTTGTCTCTCTACATACACAAACTCTTCTTGTTCGTGATCCTAAAGGAGCTAGTTGCAGTTTCCTATTTCTCCTATCCAACATACCACAAAAATGCAAGTAATTCCCAGGTTACAAGCATTCCCTTAGCGAATGTTCGAAGTTACGTGATATGCACCCCAGTGGTGGGATTCAAATAATTTAATGACCAGTTCTCTGCCCTAATGACCATCTGGGTAGGTGGGGGCTCGGTGGTCATGTGACTGGGTGGGCGTGGCCAACTCAAGGTCACTCAGGTCGATGGACGCTTCGCCTTAGCTGTTACAATGTAATAAGGGTTAACCGGAGAGGCAGTTTCTGTAAGCAGGTTAGGCTAGAAACAACACTAGAATGTTTCCTTCCTGCCTTCCTTACAGGATTAGCCCTGTAAAGTGGGGAAAAAACAAAAGGAGATTTCTTCCAACAATCGGTTCTCTCAACTACTTAGAAAGTTACCAACTGGTTCTCCCAAATAGGTGCGAACCGGCTGAATCCCACCACTGATGCACCCCCTAGTGTTTACAAACAATTCCCAAAACAATATTTGCAAAAAGCCTTTGCAGCCCAAAACAAAGCTCTACAGCTCCATTTTGGTGCCCGCAGGCCTCATCCGGCACATCGCAGCCCAAAATGGAGCTTCAGAGGGACTCCGCTGGGGCTATGCTTTGGGCTGCAAAGGGCCAGATGAGGCCTGCGCATACCAAAATGAAGCTTCGGGGTGGGTGGGCCTGCCTCCGCCTTTCCTGAGCTTCCGTTTCAGGCTGCAAAGTGCTGGATGAGGCCTGCCCATATGCCAAAACAGAGTTTTGGAGGGCCGCGCACAGCTGAGAAGCTGGAGACAAGACAGCTTGCTAGATCTTTGCGCAGTAAGTGACCTGGCACAGGTGTGTGTGGGGGACAATTTGGGGAGCATGAAGTATTTACAGGCTGGGGAGGCCTTGAGTGGTCTTAAGCAGGTGGCCTATTCCATCAATAGCCCCCCCCCCCCCCCCAATGCCCTTCCCCACCCTGAAATACCTCATATGCACTTAAAAAACTGTGCATTCGATTAGCAACTGTGTGGGCAAAAGGAGGGAGTGATTCTGTTCAAGGGATGAGATTCACTCCAGAGGTGGGTTCCTACCAGTTCGCACCTGTTCGGTAGAACCGGTTCGTCAAATCTACCGAACCGGTTAGAAGAGGTTCCACCAGTGGACCCGGAAAGCAGGCCACACCTACAGAAGAGGTTCCAAACTTTTTTGAAACCCACCACTGGTCCTTGGATATGATTATTCTACACTATCATGCTCCTATTTATAAAACTCAGTGCCTCTGTGAAAGGTAAGGATGACTACTGCGTTTGTGGTGCAATCAGAACATTGCGTGTGTTGAAGTTGTTTTAACGCAAACCAAAGATGCCTTTTAAAAAACAAGTTTACATCCTATTCTTATGCATGCCAGTGCTGTGTGTGAGGTAATTTAAGGTGGTTCTGACAAGTGTCGTCGGCATCTTCATATCTGGTCACATGGGCGGCAAGCCACTCCCATCCGGTCACATGGGCGGCAAGCCACTCCCACAAAGGAGGCCACACCCACAGAGTAGGTTCGAACAATTTTTGAAACCCACCACTGCTTCTCATGTTAAATCTAAAGCAACAAAATTTGTTACTGTTACAAAATTGAAAGAATAAAAGGACCCAGCAGATCAAACACTATATATCACTCTTCCTCTATATTTTGAAACCCACCACTGTTTCACTCCCACGAATCCTCAGGTTACGAATGGAATGGGCAGGCTCCATTACATTCGTAACTTGAGGACTAACTGTACCGCAGATCATAGGTCTCACAAAATATGTATCCTAAAAAAAAGAAAAAGAAAACGTAGCCTCCTATTTAAATTTGTTTAACACCCCCCCCACCCCGACGGTCCTACCTGCTGTGTTTGCTGCCGCTGAATGGCTCGCACTTTGGGAACTGGGCTCTCTCGGGAGGAGGAAGACTGTTGCCGGGATTGATTTCCCTCCTGAAGAGGCTCCATTGCCATGGTGGCAGATGCCACAGACATGCTGCCTGTGCTTCGAAGGGAAGCACTGTGGGGAAGTGAGTGGGGCGATCTGACCCTTGAGCCGGAACTCGCTTGGTCCGCTTTGTGGATTTGGACCTGCACAGTGTAATTCTGATGAACTGGCATAGCTCGCTTGTCCAACAGGGTGCCCTGACCAGAGAAATCTTCGTTCTGGGTGCTGCGCTTGGCATAATCCTCCATGCTGCTATTGCTGGGTACGCTAAGTTTAAGGTCTTCACTATTCTGGCTTCGGGAACTGGTGACACTCAGGTTATCGAGGCTGGATTCCATGGACACTTTAGGAATCGGCTGAGGACAATTGTTGAGATGATAAACTGGATTCTGGAAAAAAAGGGCCTGAAGGATGCCTTGCTGGTTTAATGCCGAATGAAGAGGCCTCCTGACTTGGGGTGCAGTCTGTGGTGTTCTGAGCTGCTTGATATTTGCCACCTGGATGACCGAAATCTGACTGCCGGATAAACGTACCGGGGCCTCGTGCACCATGGATCCAGATTCACCCTGGGTAACGTTGGGATCCTGGAGATTCATCAGCGATATGCTCCGGACGTTGGGCAGATTGGTCTCGTCGCCTTGATCTGAATAAGTCACACTCCGGGATGACGTTTGCTGCATCAAGAGCAATTTGCCTTTGAAATATTCCTCGTTTGCTGGAGGGGCTGACTTCAACTTGCGCTCACTGAGAAACAATCAAAACAATCACCGTCTTAACATTATGCCTGCTTATTTGCACGCACACAAACTTATTTCTGCTTAAACAATTTCTCTGGCTCCATATTAATCTCCATATTTGAGCCAGAGGTGGGTTCCTACCAGTTCGCACCTATTCGGTAGAACCCGTTCGTCAAATCTACCGAACCGGTTAGAAGAGGTTCCACCAGTGGGCCCGGAAAGCAGACCACACCTACAGAAGAGGTTCCAAAATTTTTTGAAACCCACCACTGGTCCTTGGATATGATTATTCTACACTCTCATGCTCATATTTATAAAACTCAGTGCCTCTGTGGAAGGTAAGGATGACTACTGCGTTTGTGGTGGAATCAGAACATTGCGTGTGTTGAAGTTGTTTTAATGCCTTTTAAAAAACAAGTTTACATCGTATTCCTATGCATGCCAGTGCTGTGTGTGAGGTAATTTAAGGTGGTTCTGACAAGTGTCGTCAGCATCTTCATATCCGGTCACATGGGCGGCAAGCCACTCCCACAAAGGAGGCCACACCCACAGAGTAGGTTCGAACAATTTTTGAAACTCACCACTGATTTGAGCCATCCAAGTGGAATAGCCTAGGTGGGCAGGGGTGTTATTTTTGAATGGGAATGGAACCAAAAGTCATCTTGGCTCCTAGTTGCTTTAAGTAAGAAACGTTGTTCTGAAAAGGAACATTTGGCTCTACTCTGGTAGCTATCTTAAATAATGCAATGCCCAATCTTTACATTTGTTTCAGCATTCTAATCGTAATATTTTTATCCTGCCTCAGTCTATCCGCAAGGCTCCAGGTTGCTGCAGGAGAACCATATAAACTACATTCTACTGCTCTCATTTTGTTTTGTATTTCCATTAATGGCTTTACCCGTAAGCATTAGTACAAAGGCCACAATGGGGAGAAATTACTCCTTTCAGATGCATATGGACAAAAAGTATAAAGCACATAAAAGATAAAGCCGTAATTATTCAAAAGGAGATCTGTCTGCCTAACAAGCCTGCCTTACTCATTCATGACATAAAGCCTTATTTGTCATAGCAATAATTATTAATAATTGACAAAAATCTAGAGAAAATGAGGCAGTATCTTTGCTCTGAAATAAGAACTCCAATACTCCAATAAGCCTAATAGTATGAAATCCAATCCACGAAAGAAGATATAATCAGCCTACTTTTGTTGTTAAGGTTTACTGTGATGAAGTAGCAAGAATATTCTTATCCATTATACCATGTTAAATACTTTTAATGTAAGTAAATAAATTCTTCACTTGTCAGCAGAGCATGGTCTTTGCATACAAGTTAACTGCTCCTAGTTCTCCTCTTATTACATTATCAGTACAGCATCTGATTAAAAAAGTGTCAACTGTGACTAAAACTTATTGGCAGGTTGCAGGAACTCTTCAATTGTGGTAGTAGAATTTTGGATTCTTCCTCTTCAGACTGTAGGTCATTGCTAGGGTTCACCGACAAACGCGCGCCGACAAAACCGCGACGTCAAAAGCGTGCCCACAACAGCGCATCGACAAATACGCACTGGCAAAAGCGCGCCATCCACAACATATTGGGACGCAAAAACATTATAACCCTAGCCCTAACGTAAAAACCCTAATTGCCCTTTTGACGTCGCGGTGTTGTCGCCGCGGTTTTGTCGGCGCGCATTTGTTGGGTGCGCATTTGTCGGGTCACGCATTGGTAGCATATTTTTGAATGTTATTCCACTTTACACACAGAGAGATACACATAGACACTCTCTCTTATACGGTTTCCGAGTTTAAAGGATAGGCTGTGGTTCACATTGATACGTGTACATGTTTGTACATAGAAGAACTCATCCTATTATTGCCAGGTAACAGGTAGCAAATTTGGACAAAGCTTGCGACTTGGAGAAGCACACGTAGAGTTAAAAATACTGGGCTGAACAAAGCAATTATCCAGAGTTAGGCGGATAAAGCACTATCATAACTAATTGCTAATTGCTTTCAGCAAAGCCCCACTCTTGTAATTATGGCATTACTCTGAATTTTAGTTCTTACTTTTCCCATCAAGCTGAACAAAATTATGTATCTCTCTTTCTTCCAAATAATTTCAACACTAGGCAGACAACGCATACCTGTCAGCTGGGTCTTCAAATATCTTTTGCAGCCCAGAAGAGACATTGGGGCTTGAATTATGATCTGGATAACGCCTCAACTGTTGCTGGATTGGCAGAGGGTGAGTTGTGTCCTTTGCGATGTCATCGAGAATGCGCGGCAAAGGACCCAGTTTTTCTACGGTTGCCTGTAGGAAGGAATTTTCACCCTGATTTGACAATAAGCAACGTGGCATTCATCATTTCGGTGTTTTGTTTTGTGTTTGAAAATTAAATAATGAATGTGGATGGATGAGTGGTGAGAAAAGATGGGCATTTGTATGCGGGTGTGAAAAAACCACAAGGGTTGTAATGGAGCAGCAGGCCACAGTGATCCGGTGACCCATGGATGGAAGAGACGAAAGAGGGTGCAGGAGACATTGAGGAAAGAAAAGGAAATGGAAATTAAAAATTGAGCCTCCAAAATAAAAAAAAGGTAATGCTCCTTAAACTAATGCATGTCAACCCTGCAAAACAACCTTGAGAGACCGCCTCCTGCCGATCACCTCCCATAGACCGATTAGATCTCACAGGTTAGGTCTTCTCCGGATCCCATCTGCCAGCCAATGTCGGCTGGCGACTCCCGGGGGGGAGGAGCCTTCTCTGTCGCAGCTCCAGCCCTTTGGAACGACCTCCCCGTGGAGATCTGGACCCTTACTACCCTCCCGGCCTTCTGCAAACCCGTTAAGTCCTGGCTGCTCCAGCAGGCCGGGGGGCTCTCGAAATATCCAGCCCCACGGAAACTGTGACTGTTGTGTATTTTAAAGTGTTGTTTTGTGTATTTATCCCCTTCCCTTGTTTATTGTAAGCCGCCCGGAGTCCTTCAGGAGTGGGCGGCATACAAGACCAATAAACAACAACAAACAATAAACATCAAATTGCAATCAAAGCCCAGGGTAGAGGAGACAGGTTAGGGAGGAATAATACTAAAATCACTATTAAATTAAAGTCTAATCCAGAAAACTAAAAAGGGATTTTTATTGGAAGCAAATGTTTGCTTGTGGGAAGGAGAGAGATTGTGGTCAATTGAATGCATTCTGCTATAGTTTGAGAGCAGCAATTCGGCAACAGCATTGAAAGACACCATAAAGAGCCACAAAAACAAAGGTATTTAAATCATATTTTCCCTTATAACTACTGACAGGAATGAACATTAAGCATAGAATTTGTTTATAAACACAAACAGTATTCCATAACTTCCTGCATTGGGTCTCAAGTGATCCCTTCAAAGATGATAGTAACTCACTGGAAAAAAATGGATTGACTATATACAAAATAAATACGGGACCAAGAAATTCCAGTTAGCCTATGCTTAAGATCAGGAATGATTTAAATTGTTTAAAGTTAGCTTAGCTTTTCTCAATAGATTTTAGACTGTGTTTGTTAAAAATCTATACCATGTACGGGTTCTGGGAAGTCGGGGGGGGGAAGGAGATGGGGGGTTGGGGGGTCGGGAGGGGGGAGGGAGGGATATATATTAGGCTAGACACGATGTGTTAGATCTCAATGCAATGTGACTTCACATGTATACTGTTTTTCTTTAATTTTTCTTTAAAAATAGGATAAGCCAAGTACATTAACATATAGTGGAAATACACCAAGGGGAGGAGGAGTAGGAAAGAAAGATGGGTAGAGAGGGAAGGGAGAGAGGGTGGGGGGGAAGGCGAAAAGGAAGGAGGGGAGCGGTTCTGGAGAGAGGAGTGGTAGAGGGCGAGGGGAAGTAGGGTAGAGGGGGATGATGGAGGGAAGATAGAATAGCAATAGCAATAGCAGTTAGACTTATATACCGCTTCATAGGGCTTTCAGCCCTCTCTAAGCGGTTTACAGAGTCAGCATATCGCCCCCACAGTCTGGGGCCTCATTTCACCCACCTCGGAAGGATGGAAGGCTGAGTCAACCTTGAGCCGGTGAGATTTGAACCGCTGAACTGCAGATAGCAGTCAGCTGAAATGGCCTGCAGTTCTGCACCCTAACCACTGCGGGTGGTGGAAGAAAGAGGTGTATGGAGAATGGAAGAGGTATATTGGGCTTTTATTTTCTGGGGCATTGTTGACAAGAGGAATTGATGCAATTATTGTTTAATACTGTATGGTGTACACATGTGAGTGTATGAAAATGAAAATGAAATATACTAAAAAAAAAAGATGATAGTAACTCCTTGCCTGATCACCACTGAAGAGCCAAGGTGGCGCAGTGGTTAGGCTGCAGTACTGCAGGCCACTTCAGCTGACTTTTATCTGCAGTTCAGCGGTTCTAATCTCACCGGCTCAAGGTTGACTCAGCCTTCCATCCTTCCGGGGTGGGTGAAATGAGGACCCAGACTGTGGGGGGCGATATGCTGACTCTGTAAATCGCTTAGAGAGGGCTGAAAGCCCTATAAAGCGGTATATAAGTCTAACTGCTATTGCTATTGCTATGATTCTCAAGAAAGGAAGCATATGGTTGACTCTTGGCAGCTGCCTAGACTACCTCCTGCAATTTTCTTGGCAAGATTTCAGAGCTGGTTTGCCACTGCCTCCTTCCTAGGATTGAGAGGATGTGTTTGGCCCAAGGTCATCCAGTTGGGTTTGTGTGTCTAAGACAGCATTAGATTAGACTAGATTAGGACTAGAACTCACCATCTCCCAGTTTGTAGCCTGATGCCTTAACCACTACACCAAACTGGCTCTCTCCAAACTATTAGAATATAGCTTTATTTTAGGAGACGATAATGAATCAAACATAATTTTCTTTAAAACAAAATTGTTCTAAAGCAATATAAATGATGGATATGATGGGACAAAATGAGTTCATTTGCTTTAGAATGTACTGCAACTTAACCCAAGCCCAAAGAGATGGAAGTTCAGTGCCAATTAAATTTCACCACTATCTTTCTACTGATTCTCAATGCTTAGTCTATACCAGTGTTTCTCAACCTTGGCAACTTGAAGATGTCCGGACTTCAACTCCCAGAATTCCCCAGCCAGCGAATGCTGGCTGGGGAATTCTGGGAGGTGAAGTCCGGACATCTTCAAGTTGCCAACGTTGAGAAACACTGGTCTATACTCTTTTCAGAAATGGATGACGTTATAACACCTTCCTTTTTTTTAAAAAAAAGTTAAAGTTAACTTTAATCATTACCCAGGAAGCAGCTTGTAAGACACTCCTTGGACAAATGTGTGTCCAGCCAGCCCTTCCCAGCCTTCAAACTAATTTACCTTGTCCACCTCCCAGACAACTTCCCACAGCAAAGAATGCAAGACCGCAAACTCCTTTCCCAGATCTATGTATCCTCCAAATCCCGGCTTGTTAGAAATGGTGTCCTCGTTAGAGATTTCGGCCAAGAAGCATTTCATATGGGTCCATTCATGCTCTAGAAAGGCATTCATAAAGGTAATATATTCTTCTTTGTTCCCAAATCTGAGTTGGGGGTGGGGGAGAGAAAAACATGGAGAAGGTTAGCAGTTTGGCAGGAAGTTTCCAAGGGAAACAGTGGGATCTTACAATGTTGCTTAAGACAGTGGTCCCCAACCTTTTTATCGCCGCGGACCAGTCAGCCTTTGATAATTTTACCGTGGCCCGCTGAGCGCGCGCAGGGGTGGGGGGGCGTTGTTCGCGACGGCCCAGGAGCCTTTGCGCTGCAGCGATCATGTCCCCCGGCCGCTGCAGCGATCATGGCCCCCGGCCGCTGCACGGCCCGGTGCCAGGTACTCCACGGCCCGGCACCGGTCCGCGGACCGGGGGTTGGGGACCACTGGCTTAAGATATTCCAAGACGCAAAACGGTATTTCTGTGACTGAATGGCAATTTCTACATGTGATACTTTGTTATCTTTTTATTCCTGATTTTTAACTTTTTTATCTTGTCTCTGTAAGCCGCCCAGAGTCCTGCGGGATTGGGTGGCATACAAATTTATTAAATTTCAATTTCAATTTAAATAATGTTGCAGGTAGTCATTATAGAGACACCCCCACTCCCCACTCCCCACTATTGTTAGACATTTTCTTGGCTTAATAAAATTTATTTCTCAAGAATTAGGAGGAATAAAAAGGGAAAGCTGCACCTGAGTCCACCTGTTAATAATAATAGCATTATCTTAATTATCTTCATTGGCCCCAATCTGAAATAGCGGCAAACGAAGTTCAAATTACACATAAAGTCTAATTTAAGTATTGAAATTATAAACTTCTTCAGCTGGAGGCAGTAAAGGCCATAGACAATAGCAAGGACAAAGGAATGAATTTAGTATACTGTATCGCCTTTTACTGCTGGCCCCAGGAAAATATTTTTTTATAAACCTTTGGAGTAAAAAGATCTCCCCATGGGGGCAGTGTTAGCAGGGGTGCGTTCCTGCCAGTTCTAACCTCTTCTACAGAAGAGGTTCCACAAATCTACAGTGCCGTTTAGAACTGGTTCCAGCTCCCTCCCTCCACCCGTCCGCACATCATCAAGATGAAGAGCGAGAGGAGGAATTCTGGGAGTTGAAGTCCACAAGTCTTAAAGCTGTCAAGTTTGAACACCCTGGGTTTTTTTTTCCTAAAGGGTTAGGGGGTGCAAGGGTCTTGTAACTTGACATCTTTAACACTTGCGTGCTTCAAATGCCAGAGATTCTGAGCCAACATTTTAGTTGCTAAGCAAGAGCGTTGTTAAGTGAGTTTCACCACATTTAACAAGTTGGTCAAGCCCACCCAGTCACATGACTGCCAAGCCACTCCCACAAAGCAGGCCATACCTACAGAAGAGGTTCTAAAAATTTTTGAAACCCACCACTGAGTGTTAGTTGCATCCAGATGGAAGGTCATACTGCAATTATTTTTGCAATATCACTAACACACAATACCAAATAAAAATACATGTGGTCTGCTTCTAATTGGAGAAATCGATGTAGTAGGATTGGGAATATCACTAGTGAAAGCTAACTAGTATCTGGGGCAGGGACGTGCAGTCAGGGGAGGCAGGGGAGGCAGAGCCTTACTACTGTCATCATGAAAAGAAAAAAATGTAAAAGGAAAACGGCAAGAGCTGAGGTCAGGCTGAGCTAGTTGCTGCCAGAGTCACCGTGGATGACTCTGCTTAGCGCTTAACTGTTTAAAAAAACCTCTAAAAAAGCACCCTCTACAGGAGGAGGCAAGATAATGACGTGCTTCATCTATGTCAGGAATTTTTCGGCTTTTAACCCTTGCTTAACTCTGCTCGAGTGTTCATAAAGTCAGACTAGATTAAATCGGAACTGAGCATGCCTGGCTGTGGAATTCTGGGAGTTGAAGTCCACAAGTCTAAAAAAATTGCTGCCTCACCAGCCATAAACCTCACCGCACGTCACTGATCTGGGGCTAAGGACAGGCTGCTTCCTCTTCTGTAAACACTGGCCCAGGATACAACTGATACACTAATCTACATCCTATTATTCAAGTGGGGACTTCTGTTTCTAAAGTTTTTATAGCTTTTTGATCTGAAACAGAGAAATGTAGCTTTCAAATGTACATTTTTGAACGGAATTTCAGCAAATATAAACTTCTCCATACACTATGAACAGAGATATGGCAATACAGCTGTATGTTATTCCTAAGAAATAACACACGTCATACTGATAAAATAGCAGCAAATCCCTTCATGATCATTACAAATAATGAAATATCACTTGCCTTGTGAAGTTTGCTAAGTTTTGGATAACCTTTGCAATTAGTGTGAGTGCACGAGAGGTACTGTCATCTGGATATTCCTGCATGAGGTTGAAGAGACTTGGAGACATGATAGCCGGACAAAGGAATCGGAGGAAAAGTGAGGCACTGATCAGGCGTTCACTGATATCCTGCTTTCCCCGTTTGAGGCACTGCTGCTTCCATGATGCAAATACCTCCTTCAACTCCCGAGGAAAGACACTGAAAAGATAACAACATTTGGCACATTCCCATTGGTATTAACAAGTGAAGTTGCTTCTCTTGCTAGGAAAGTCCAGTATTTTATTTATCAACACGCTGATAAAGGTATTTTTTGTCTTCACTTGGGGAAAAAAAACTATCTAAGGTAGAATTATCAATAAATACGGTTCCCCAACAAATGCACGCTCGACAAAAGCGCGCCCGACGAAACCGCGGTGACAAAACCGTGAGTTCTAAATCACGCCGATGAATGAGCGCAGAAGCGCGCCGACAACAGCGCGCCAACAGAAGCGCGCTCTAAACCTAACCCTGAACCTAACCCTGAACCTAACCCTGAACCTAACCCTAACCCTCACCCTAACACTAAACCTAACCCTTACCTTAACTTAAAGCGCGCTTCTGTCTGTGTGCTGTTGTGGGCGCGCTGTTGTGGGCGCGTTGATGACGTTGCGGTTTTCGTGCCGCGGTTTCATCGGCACGCTTTTGTCGGGTCACGAATAAATACTAATAATCACTTTCATAAGCTTGGGAACTAATGCTTCCAGTGTCAAGAATTTCATTCCTAGTAAGTTGATATAATATGGATGGGACTGAGTGATCAGGCTAGGTCCAACTCCAGTTCATCAGTATCGTCATAGTCTAATGGCAAATGTTTCATAGTTGTGGCCTAGTTTTGCCTACGCAAACTCTTTATTATTTCTACAGGAGAATGAGAAGCATTAAATACTTCTAGATACATCGACTGATTTGCCTTAGATTCTGCATTTTGTTCTAGAAGGAGCCAGCGCAGATAAAATATGAACAGATGCATATTTCTTTGTATGTATAAAATCAATTGCATAGACTCCTTTTCTCTTGAGTGTACAGCATTGTGTAAAAATGACGTAAGAAACACATTGCCACTCCTTGTCTAATTCCTATTAAATGGGTTTGAAGAAGCACAGCTGCTGGCTGAGTTTCACCTTTTACAATTAAAATATTTCATTCCTAGTGAAAGGGAAGATCAAAGGTAGCATCATGAATTTTAACTGCCTTCAGATAGGCAATGTGGTGTCTGGGGATGCCTCCATTGATGCCTCTGAGATTCGTTGAACCACCTGATTCATTTTGCTAAATATCTCTTCATATTTAAAACATTCCAAAACTAAATTGGTTTTTCTAGCATTTGCTTCGGCAAGTGATCCCTGTAAATGACAAGAAATAACACTTTATCCACTCACCAGTAGGTATTGACAATTTTGCAGAAGGCTAGCTCACAGCACATTTTGAGATTTGCCTGGTGATCAGCTAATTCATTAGGTGGACTTTTGCTGGGATCCACTTCACAGTTCTCATCCGACTCATATAACGCCTTGATAAATTCACCTAACAATCAGGTAATAAGAACAAGGCAGAAGAAAAAAAAATATTAAAAAGGTTCCTGGACAATCTTGTTAGAACAAACAATTATGTTGCCTACAACCCACAACAACAAATTCTCCTAAATGTGTCAGGACATTAATATTCCATAAGTCTCCACAAACATTTTTCTTCCCTTCTCTGATTTGAAGTGAAGTCAAATAACTCTACCTGAATGTAGGATAGTGTTGTGGCCCAGCAGGAGCCGTTGGAGATGCCACCTGACTCCGATAGCAAGGGGCCCTATGAGTCGGTTCTGGAGGATGTGGAGGACCCTGGACAGGGTTCCGACTCCGAGCAGGTCGCAAAGAGGCTGGTTGGCCACCAGGATATGCCTGAGCCTTGGTCCAGTGGGGAGGAGACAAGGGAGAGTGAGCCTGAGGTCAGCAGTTAGTTGTTCCTGGATGCCCGGCACCGAAGAGCTAATAGGCGTCAGGAACAGTTGTGCAAGTACAGGAGGTAATTGCACTCAGCTGGTGGTCATTAGGCTCCTCTCTAGACTATAAAAGGACTGCTTTTGCACACGCCCCTCTTGCAGAAGTCAACACAGGAACTAATGTCGGAGAACATTATGGTGAGCTTGGCAGGCTGGATTGCTGCCAAGCCTTATCTGTGCTGGATTGCTGCCCAAGCTTGTCTGTGCCGGTTTGCTGCCAAGGACCTGTCTGTCTGTTAATTAAATGCCATAACTTATCTTTGGCTCGGAGTGTGTGTTGGTGTGGGACGAAGGGGGTCAGAACAGATAGCACACCTGTCCCTAGTATTGACAATGTTCAAATAACGGGGAATGGGTCTGCTGCCAGAAGGTCTGGTAATAGCAGAAGACAGAGATCCTCATCTCCGATTTTGCTTCTTTCTTCTCCCTATGTGGGAGAACTGATAAAAGGAGGGAATGGCCTCCTAAGGCATGTAAAGGAGCCGAGGTGGCGCAGTGGTTAGGGTGCAGTACTGCAGGCCACTTCAGCTGACTGTTATCTGCAGTTCAGCGGTTCTAATCTCACCGGCTCAAGGTTGACTCAGCCTTCCATCCTTCCGAGGTGGGTGAAATGAGGACCCAGACTGTGGGGGCGATATGCTGACTCTGTAAACCGCTTAGAGAGGGCTGAAAAGCCCTATGAAGCGGTATATAAGTCTAACTGCTATTGCTATTGCTATTACTAAAGAAATGGTTAGGGAGCACCTAGCTAAACAAATTACGGATATCAATTTGGAGCCTTTGTTTAATTTTTGGGAAATCCGGTACAAGTACAAGTACAAGTGTCATATCAGAGGACTGGAGAGGTAGAAACATTATTCATAATTACAAATAAATCTCCCTAGAAAAAAAGTAAAAGCTCCTTCTCCCAACAGATTGTCTCATCTCTTTCACATATTATTTTCCCGCTATTTTTAAAATCTTAAGTTTCTATTATAGGCTGACAAAATATGAGAGAAAAAAATGGACATTTTTAAAAAAAAAATCAATCAAAAGACATCAATTATATATTCAGCAGTGTGGAATTTTACCCGAACCATTCAGATTCAGACACTCTAATACAGTGTTACTCAACCTTGACAACTTGAAGATGTCTGGACTTTAAGTCCCAGAATTCCCCAGCCAGCGAATGCATTTGCTGGCTGGGGAATTCTGGGACTTGAATTCCAGACATCTTCAAGTTGCCAAGGTTGAGAAACACTGCTCTAATATAAAATTCCAATTCTTTTAGAAAATGAAAATGAAATGGTGAACCATTGTTTACCAGTAACAACTGAGGTTTCATTATTTTAATTTTATTTTTAATTTTCAACTTGTGAGTTCTTAGCCACTTTCAAATGAAAGGTAGCTTAGGGCCACGAACAATCCTAAATTTCTTGCGGCTTTCTAGCTAGGTATTAATGTATATTAGAATGGGAAGGAGCACGGTGGCTCACATGGTTGGGGCGCTGGGTTGACAACGTGCACGCCTGCATTTGTAGCCCGAGTGCTGCTGTGTGGTGAGCTCCCATCATTTGCTCCCGCTGCTGCCCACCTACCAGTTCAAAAGTGTGCAAACGCAAGTAGATAAACAGGTACTACTTCAATGGGCTCATTAATGGAGACATGAAAGGCGCCCCCCCCCCCCCCCAAACTGGGCATTCCTGGGGCAACCATGATGTTGCTGGCTAATCCTTTCACCACGGAAGTATAATATAGTATTAGAACAGGAAACTAGGTGATTGGAAAGAAGCACAGAAATCTTCAAAATAGGGTCAGTTACTTAATACATCCAATATACCACTTTTAAGGGAATTTTGATTTATTAACGTTTCCTCTGCAGATACCAAGAATGGAAAGAAAATGTGTCATCCGTGGGGCTTCATCTCTCAAAACGACTTCCAAGAAGAGTTACTGTATTTTTCGGAGTATAAGGCGCACCAAGGTTTGGAAGAGGCAATTTTTTTTAACAAGTAGGTAGGTAGATAGAGGGATAGAGAGGGAGAGAAAGAGAGAGAAATACAGTAGGTAGGTAAGGAGAGAGAGAGAGAGTAGTTAGGTAGGTAGATAGAATATGGGATAGAGAGAGAAATAGAGAGAGAGTGTGTGTTGGTAGGTAGGTGGATAGAGAGAGAAATAGAAAGAGAGAGAGAAAGAAATACAGTAGATAGGCAGAGAGAGAGTGTAGATAGGTTGGTAGGTAGAGAGATAGAGAGAGAGAAATAGAGAGAGAGAGAGAGAAATACAGTAGATAGGCAGAGAGAGAGAGAAAGAGAGTAGATAGGTTGGTAGGTAGAGAGATAGAGAGAGAGAAAGAGAGAGAGAGAGAGAGAAATACAGTAGATAGGCAGAGAGAGAGAGAGAGTGTAGATAGGTTGGTAGGTAGAGAGATAGAGAGAGAGAAAGAGAGAGAGAGAGAGAGAAATACAGTAGATAGGCAGAGAGAGAGAGAGAGTGTAGATAGGTTGGTAGGTAGAGAGATAGAGAGAGAGAAAGAGAGAGAGAGAGAGAGAAATACAGTAGATAGGCAGAGAGAGAGAGAAAGAGAGTAGATAGGTTGGTAGGTAGAGAGATAGAGAGAGAGAAAGAGAGAGAGAGAGAGAAATACAGTAGATAGGTAGGGAAAGAGAGTGTGTGTAGGTAGGCAGGTAGGTAGAGGGATAGAGAGAGAGAAATATATAGAGAAATACAGTAGGTAGGTAGGTGTTTCTGCTGGCACAGCACTTGATCAACGTAATTCTCGTCAATCAATTAAAAAGCTTTCCAAAAGAGGAAAAAAAGTTTTTGCACTTTGCAAACCTCCCCAAAATGGCCCGTTTTTCACAAAAACGGGCCCGTTTTTTTTCAAAACAAAGGCATGAACAACCTTGGTGGGGCTTGCAGAGTACTCCTGGGGGCTGGGCAAAAAATAGCCCATTTTGTGCTCATTTCTGCTCTCTCCAGCACCCAGGAGCTCTCTGAAAGCCTACATAAGGGTACGGACGGCCATTTTGATGAAGGGGTGGGGCTTCTGGAGGCAAAAAATGCTGTATTCGGTGTATAAGACGCACCCAGATTTTCAGCCTCTTTTTTGAGGAAAAAGGTGCATCTTATACTCCGAAAAATACGGTAACTAGTTCTTGAAAGAATACAGTACTAAGCAGTTCTGAGATGTCAAAAGCATTTCATTGCCAGCAGCTTAGAGGAGCATTTTGAGCACATGAAATAGAACAACTGCACCCTTATGGGTGATCTGTGTCCTCCTCAATCTTGGGTCCTCTAAACATCTGGGTTGGATCTCACTGCCCGATTCTGGACAGAGAGCTCTGATGTTCCTCCTGGTCTCTTGTGGAGCCACTCCCCCAGCTTAATAATCTATTATTATGTAAACCAGTGATGGGATTCAATTTTTTTTACTACCGGTTCCGTGGGCGTGGCTTGGTGGGCGTGGCATGGCTTGTGGGCGTGGCAGGGTAAGGTTACTGAAAAATCCCCATTCCCCCCTGATCAGCTGGGGAGGCAGAGAATAGATGGGGACAGGGCCAGTCAGAGGTGGTATTTGCCGGTTCTCCGAACTACTCAGAGCTGAGGTGGCGCAGTGGGTAGAGTGCAGGCCACTTCAGCTGACTGCTAGTTCAGCAGTTCAGTGGTTCAAATCTCACTGGCTCAGGGTTGACTCAGCCTTCCTTCCTTCCGAGGTGGGTAAAATGCGGTCCCAGACTGTGGGGGCGATATGCTGACTCTGTAAACCGCTTAGAGAGGGCTGAAAGCCCCATGAAGCGGTATATAAGTCTAACTGCTATTGCTATTGCTACTCAAAATTTCCACTACTGGTTCTCCAGAACTAGTCAGAACCTGCTGAATACCACCTCTGATGTAAATCCTCCTTGGGTAATTTTAATAAGCTATAGTTCTCCAAAAGTGAGCACCAGTGCAATATGGAAGTATTTGTCCACAATTTTGGACAAAATGGAGAATTACTTATTTAGAAGTGCTATGGGATATCAGGATGTAGAAGTTACAGATGAGCGTTAAGCAGGAGAGCACTAAGTATCAAATTAAGAGAGGGGCAAGGAAAGCTTATAATGCTTACATTAATTACCATTAATCTATTCTCTATAGATTAGACTTCACCCAAGTTATTTCCCATGAGTTTAGCTTAAAGGGATGTATTATAGTTTTTAACGGTACTAAAAAGGAATAATAATGGTAGAATTAAAATGGTAGAACAGAAAGACACATTAGGAAAAGAATACAGATTAAGGTATTCTTATATACATTGAAAGCCACAAATATTGCATGACTGAGTAATGTGAACAATGAAAATGTTCTGCTTTTTAAAGGAATTTAACATTCTCAAGATTGTTAGAATCTAAAAAAGATACATTATTTCACCCCACCTCCAAATATTTGGATTCAACTACTTTTTCTGACCCAATGATGATTCAACAACTTGGACCACCTCTTCTCCCTTAATGGCTTCACAATAAACTTTTAAAATAAGAAATGCCATATATAATCATACAGAAATGTTTCTATACCGAGTGCATCTTGCAGATACTTCTGTCCCACCAACTTGAGATATTCCTCAATGGACTTGGTGGCAAGTGTATTTTCTCTGAAGATCAACTCATCATGGTCCCCACAGCGATCCACTTCGGACATCACCAAATCAGTCAAGAAGTCCTGAAATGGGGGGGAAAAAAAGGTTAGAAAAAAAAGATGATACATTTAATGGCATGGATACTCTACGGACAGAGGTTGGATAGAATATGCCAGATGGATAAAGCAACTGACTCAGCAAAAAACTGAAAATGCTAAAAGAGTACCTCCAATTAAGGAAACCAAAGTATTTAGAGACTGTTAGATGAATTCAATCCAACTATTTGCTTCAAATATTCTTTTTTTGATAAGATGCAGATCAGAGGTGGGTTCCTACCAGTTCGCACCTATTCGGTAGAACTGGTTCGTCAAATCTTCCGAACCGGTTAGAAGAGGTTCCACCAGTGGACCCGGAAAGCAGGCCACACCTACAGAAGAGGTTCCAAAATTTTTTGAAACCCACCACTGCCACACACACACACACACACACACAGAGAGAGAGAGAGAGAGAGAGAAAGAGAAAGAAAGGAAGAAATAAATAAATAAAAAAAAGAAAAAAGAAAGAAAAAGAGTGAGAGAGATGAAAGAAAAAAGAAAAAAGGGACAGAGAAAAAAGGAAGGAGAGAGAGAGAGAGAGAGAGAGAGAGAGAGAGAGAGAGAGAGAAAGAAAACACATGGCCGACAAGCCACTCCCACCAGGTCACATGGCCAGCAAGCCACTCCCACAAAGGAGGCCACACCCACAGAGAAGGTTCCAAACATTTTTGAAACCCACTACTGATGCAGATATAGTTCACTTAGGCCTCATACATTAAGTCCACTCACTCCAGCTGAGCCACTATTCATGAAGAACATATCCTTCAATGAAGCCTCCAGCTTGGGACCATCCTGTTGGTGAGGCAGGCTAACACCACATCAAAAAAATCCAACAGAGAAAGAGTGCTTTCTGGTGAAAAACAGAATAAGCCTAAGAAATATTCTAGGAAGAACCTGACGGGAGATTGGTGGCCTACAGGGCTCCAATTAGCCAGCTGTAGGATTGTCCCCCTCCCATCCAGCACAATGCTCTATGCCTTGGCTGGCATTTCTGCTAGAGGGGATACAGCCTTGGCCAACAGCCATGAGAGATTAAGATCTAACTAAACACCTCTTCTTAGTCCTACTTTGAAACGCCTTCTGAGAAGAAGGGCATTCCATGCATAAGTCACACAGCAGACAATATGCTACAGGGTAGAATTTGACTGCAGAAACTGATGAGCTTTGCTTGCTATTGGCTGCAGCAATAATTAAGGTGCTGTAGAGGAAAGGTCATGAGATAAATTTCATTGGAGAACAGAAAAAAGTTTACTTTTTTAATTAGTGAGAACACACCAACAACAAACTTAAAAGAATTTAAAATAAGGAAATAATGTGCAACATAGCAATTAGCAAACCTTGATCCCATGTACCAATTTACACTTTCTAAACTTTAATTTAAATAACGGGGCATTTTTGCAGTTGTTTCCCTTACACACACACACACACACAAACACACAAATGTGTATGTGTGTGTGTGTGTTTAAGGGAAACAACTGCAAGAGTGCCCCCTGTTATATCTGCACGGAGAAACAACTTTTAAAAACATCCTTATGTTACAACAGAGGATCTGCGCATACTTTTTTCATCTTTGTAAACTCAAGAGTGACTCAAATTAGTGCCTCTTGTCTGAATTTGCTATTTGTGTTTTGTGCCTACTTTGCTCTTTAACAGTTTGTTGACAAGGAATTGTGAGTAATTAGCAAAGACAATCTACATCCAGCCTTTTCTATTCTAGAAAAATAGCCTCCAGGACCGGACGTTGAATAACAAAATAATCGCTGAATTGTCCATTTGAACTTGATCAACTGACAGCCAGTTTTGTTTGTTCCTGGAGGAAACAGCAACCTCACTATTCCTACCTGTGGTGGCCCAGCAGGAGCTGTTGGAGCTGCCACCGGACTCTGACAGCGAGGGGCCCTATGAGTTGGCTGTGGAGGACCCTGGACAGGGTTCCGACTCCGAGCAGGGCGCGGAGAGGCTGGTTGGCCACCAGGAGGCGCCTGAGCCTTGGACCAGTGGGGAGGAGACAAGGGAGTGTGAGCCAGACGCCAGCAGTGAGTTGTTCCTGGATGCCTGGTACCAAAGAGCTAATAGGCGTCAGGAACAGTTGCGCAAGTACAGGAGGTAATTGCACTCAGCTGGTGGTCATTAGGCTCCTCTCCAGACTATAAAAAGACTGCTTGTGCACACGCCCCTCTTGCAGAAGTCAATGCATTGACTGAAAGTTGGAGAACTTTTGTAACTAGCTTGGCAGGCTGGATTGCTGCCAAGGCTAGTCTGAGTTGCTGCCAAGGTCCTTATCTGTTTGTTGTGCTTGGCTTTCAGCCACCAAGGTTTTGGTTTCTTGCTATTAAAGTACATTCCAATTAAGCTTGTCTCGGCATTCATTACTGGACGGAGGAGGGGGTCAGAACACCTACCTACACTTCTCACGCCTACGCTATGGCACTCTAGATTTTGCCATAATGGTGTACAAAGCCGGTGTACAAATCCAGTGTACAGAAGGTGTAGAATATAATTTTCTGGAGACTATGGGCATAGAGAAAGCTGGCACAAGGGAGTGCCTTGGCGAACAAAGGGGAGAAGTGCTTGACAGAATGCTTGAGGAAGTGGGGAGAAGGCAAGACAGAACTCCCTTCCTTGGTCCTTACTCCCACTACAGCAGCAGCAGGAGGACTCAGTAGTGTCAGCAGTTTCTCAAGATTTGAGAGTTGGGTGGCTATATAAAGATTTTAAACCAATAAATAGAATTACTAAGAGTCCTCTTGAAGATGGAAGGAAGGCACATTGTGGGAGTATGGGAAACAGCCCTTTGTCTAGAATAATCTTTATGCACTAATCTTAATAGTTTTCTCTTTTAAAGTAAAAGTTGGTTTACTTTTCAAATGTGTTGTCTAGTTTTCAGCTTTCTCCAAGCGGAATCCCTGAAGCTTAAGGTACAACGATACAAAGGCAAACATATAAGCCTTGAATATATAACTTGTATATAAGCAGAAAACATTAAGCATTAATTCAAGAAACACATTTTCCACTATCTTTTTCTTCTTCTCTTTTGCTTCTTGGGCTAAAGATGGCCATATCGATCTATCCTGAAAGCACCAACTGCAATCTAGAAGATGTATTTGAACAGGGTACTCTCGAGATAGTGTAGCATAATTGAACTGCCTACACTTGAGAGAGTTTAGAACAATAGGACATTGGTTTTACACCAAGGAGATTAAAACTAAACCCTCCCTTAGCTTCACCATAAACATTGGGGCATCTTTCTGTCAACTCATCCCTTCTCCCAAAGCTGTTGGGAGAATAAACATTCTACCACAGGATCTCCGGAAGAAGAAGTATATCTATTCCACTGCAAATTCTGTGGAAGAACATTTTTTTTAAGGAATCAAATGGTCAGTGGTATAAAAAGACAAAGTTGGTTTCACATTGCAAATAGTAAAATGTAGTAAAATATTACTCTGTATATTCTGCTCTTTGAGGATAATTTTTAAGAACTATGTCCTGCTTAAGACTGTCTTTCAGAAGTTTGTCCATACAACCTGTTGTGACTCAGCAGCAGTCTTCTGTGAGTCTTTTCGGGATGCAAGTTTCACAATGCAGCTGGGGCTCGTGAGTGGGTCTTTGGGTGATAAACGAACGGATGGTGCCACGCCCTGGTTGCAGGAGTCAACGTTCCTTGGTTCGTTCAACATTGATTGATCATCGGTCGTGGTTTATGTAAGATACACTTGGAGAAGAGCTTTGTTTTCCTGTAACCCTGATTCAAGGCTACACTTGGAGAAGTGCATTGTTTGTAAGAGTTTTTGTTTGGTATTTTGTTATCTCGTTAGAGACTTTATTTATGTTATTTTTGGGCTCGCAGCCAGTCGGAGCCGAGAACTGATAAAGAGAGTTCCTTTTAAGTTGCTTGCCTGTCGTCTGTTATCGAGCCGAGAAGGGGGGACAGAACACAACCCAAACCTGAGAGTAAATTTGAAACAATGGGCTCTATTTTACCTACCAGAAGAGGAATAGTCTCTCATTTCCAAATAAAGTGCAGCATCTCTAAAGAAGTAAAAGACACATGCATAATCTAAATTCGTAACTGGTCCAAAAAGAGGCTGTGGCACCAGGGGGAAAAGGGACATTGAGGAGTGGAGCTGGAATCTGAAGAGCTCTGCATCTCACTGCAAATGGTTAAAAATTACTTTGGCTCAACCCACAATTCAAAATAGGGAACTGAATCAAAATAAATACTAATCTTTTAGCAGGAGTCTGTTCTCCGAGTTTGCTAATCTGTGGGCTATAAATTAATCTATAAGGTATGAGAAGACAATTAGAAAAAAAGGCTAGAAATACAGGTAGCCCTTGAATGATGACCATAATTGAACCTGTCATTATGGTCATCAGTTGTTACAGTCATAAGTTGAGGCACTATGTGACTGGACCAGAAAAAAGTGTTATTAAGTGAACACCGTGGTAATTAAACAATTTTCTCTAATAGTTTTTTTTTTTTTTTGCCCAAAACTGGAAGTAAACAACTGGCAAAACACACACACACACCCTCAAATCACAGTCATGTGACCATGGGATGTTGCAAATGGCCATAAAGGTGAGCCAGTTGCCAAATGTGATCATGTGATGATCACAAGGGAGGTGGTGGCGAGACCATTGTACAGAGGTGGGTTCCTACCAGTTCGCACCTATTCGGTAGAACCGGTTCATCAAATCTACCGGACCGGTTAGAAGGGGTTCCACCAGTGGACCCGGAAAGCAGGCCACACCTACAGAAGAGGTTCCAAATTTTTTTGAAACCCACCACTGCTAAAGGGTTAGAGGTGCGAGGATCTTGTAACTTGAACAGCTTTAAGACTTGCATGCTTCAATGCCAGAGTTCCTGAGCCAACGTGACTGGAGGAGGAATTCTGGGAGTTGAAGTCCACAAGTCTTAAAGCTGTCAGGTTGGAAGACCCCTAGTTTTTTTTTTCTAAAGGGTTAGGGTCTTGTAACTTAACAGCTTTAAGACTTGCATGCTTCAATGCCAGAGTTTCTGAATAGCTACTTGGACCGACCTAAGTACTAATTCATAATTTCATATCCGGTCACATGGGCGGCAAGCCACTCCCAACCAGTCACATGGGTGGCAAGCCACTCCCACAAAGGAGGCCACACCCACAGAGTAGGTTCGAACAATTTTTGAAACCCACCACTGCCATTGTAACTTTGGAAAACGGTTATAAGTAGGTTTTGGGATTGTCTGTTGTATACACCAACAAAGTAAGCAGTAGTTGTGCATATTCCTACCTTTGCTTTGCCAGTGCTCTGAAGAATGTGCACCATAGCACAAGCCATCTCCTCTTTGTTTCGGACACTGATGACTGGTTCCAAAACGGAGCATAATTCAGTATAGTTGTTGGTTACAAATTCAGCAAACTCTTTATATTTTTCCATAGGAAGGACGACGATGGTCTGGTACCGCGACTTGATCCGGATGGATGGCACACCCGACTTCCCCTTATTGACTGTGGGAGTACTGATGGTGTACCATTTTTCCACAAATTGTCGACCGGTGACAGTAGCTATGGGAATGCTGACTAGACCAATGTAATTATTCTTATAGTTTTTCTTTTTCTTTTCAGTGTCCTTGTAGATGTGGACTGTAATGTGATAAGTGGGCGGAAGGCCAGAAAACTCAAACTGTTCACCCCAGAAAATATTGTCAGCTTTTGATTTACTGGTAGTTCGGGCAACTAATATTTCATCCAGGCATATTTCACAGAAATACTTCTTCTTGGGGGCCAAACCTTTGGCTTCAATGATCCAAAGACGTAACACATTCTCATCTCGACGGCAATTATCCTGGAGACAAGAACAGTTAGTTTATTTATCACAAATAATGTTTATTCTATATAGTTCTTATCTTTCATAGCTACAATTATATTTTTAAGTCCTGACTTTCTATTTATCTTCTTTTTAAGATGGCTTATGAAATAATAAATACATTCCTGAATTTTTCTGAAGGAAAACTCCAAATTCAACACGTCACTGCATGTCTGATCATAAATAGACTCCTAGCCTCTTGAAAAAGAAATAGCTGAATCTAAGAGGATGACAGTCAACTGAATGATTAAAACTAAACCAGGAGTACACATTTGTTGTGAACCTTCTTCTCAAAATGAAACACACTTCCATACCCAAAAGTATAGATCCACAGTCTTAATATCATCAGCATCTATGGCCTAGCAGAATTAAGTTTATTTTTTCAGGCGGCAATTACTCATAAAAGGATTATGCTGCTACTCATAAAGAAGAAAAGGAAATAATATAATCGAGAATTTAGAAAGTTCACTTGGGTTGGTGGAGAATATCTTGGAGTCTTGTTGCGAAATTGGGAAGCCATCATCCCTTCTTGGCAACCTGGTGCTCTTCCAGAATGACCCCACCTAGCCCATGTATATTAGGAGGGTAATCTTCTAGAGCCGAGGTGGCACAGTGGTTAAATGCAGCACTGCAGGCTACTTCAGCTGACTGCAGTTCCGCTGTTTGGCTGTTCAAATCTCACCGGCTCAGGGTTGACTCAGCCTTCCATCCTTCCGAGGTGGGTAAAATGAGGACCCGGATTGTTGTTGGGGGCAATATGCTGACTCTGTAAACCGCTTAGAGAGCGCTGAAAGCCCTATGAAGCGGTATATAAGTCTAACTGCTATTGCTATTGCTAATCTTCCAGGTTTTTTTCTTTTAAACTAAAATCTCCTAATGGTCAGAAATGGCAGGATGGTAATCAAAATCATTTGGAGAGCTAATGGTTGTTTGACAAACACTTCAGGCAAAATAGAACCGTCCTGAGGCAAAACAGGACAAAATAGTATGCTCCCCCCACCCAATTTATAAAGAAACAAGTTCTGAAGCATATTATAACTATTCACATTAACAAATATGGGGAAATTCCAGGAAGTCAAACAAGATCACCACTCCTCTGTGTCTCTCCTATTATCAATCAGGCATAAGAGTAATGAAAGTGGAGTGCTCCCAAGTCCACTTGGAAGAAAGTAGATGGTCATGTTTGGCATTAATATATTAAATATTCAAATTGGCAACGATGGCCAGGAATTAAGAAGAGTTTCATAATGTGATAGATTCTAAATTTGTACCTACTCACACACCAGTATTCAGCATTGATCCCACTTCTCAATCATTTCCCCAAAGTATTTCAAACAGTAAAATTAGTGATGAACAATGTGACATGTTTACAGGTTAAAGACGTAATCTATCATACATTTTGATCAACGAAGTCTAAGTGGGGTTTATTAAGCAGTCTTCTTTCTGAGGCAGCTAATTTGACGCCACAAATCTACTTAGCAGGCTTTACTTGTTTGGGGAAGCAACTTGATATCCCCGGCTATTAATCGGCATGCATTTTCCAATGGATGCTTTCCTGAGGTTGCATTTTACACTATACCTTGTTAGGCTGGAGAGCCCTCCGTATGTTCTCCATCCAGATGTCTCTTTCAGCAGCAGATGTGCAACTGAAGCATTTACTACAAGTGGAACAAGATATCTAGAACATATTACAGAAAGTCAAGTTAAGCTTAGATTGTTAATTGCATGAAAGGAAACAGCAGAGGCACCTTAATACTTTAAAACATAGTAGCTTAATGAGGAAATTTAACCAGAATATGAATACATTTATTATATTAACCCACTGGGGTATTACAAAGCTCCAAGTGTCAGAAACATTATGATCTAGTTTGAAGTCTATTAATTCTCGCTGAAATGTTCACCAAATCCTCCCAACTTGAACAGTTTTCAAATTGGAAATTTAGCCTATAAGGATGATTGTTGTGACTCAGCAGTTCTGCTGAGAGTTTTTTCGGGATACAAAATTCAGTATGCAGCTGGGGCTTGTGGGAGGAAGTTTGGGAGATAAAAGGAAGGAGCTGCCACGCCCCAGTTGCTGGAGTCAACGTCGTTGCTTCGTGCGTGCCTTGGTTTGTACAACATTGTTTGATGATCAGTCGCGGTTTATGTAAGATTCACTTGGATAAGTGCTCTGTATGTCTGTAACCCTGATTCATAGAAGACTTTGGAAGAAATGTTTTGCTTTCGTTTTGTTCAAATTGAGTTGCCGTAAGAAAGATTTGTGTTCATTACGTTATCTGGTCAAAGACTGTGTTTATGTTATTTCTGGGCTCGAAGCCAGTTTGAACTGAAAACTGATAAAGAAAAGTCCTTTTAAGTTCGCCTGCCTGCGTTTGTTAACGAGCCGTGAAGGAGGGGACAGAACAGATGATTAAATTAATAAATTTACCTATACAATAATAAACAGTATTGAAGGATATTTTAAATAACTGATTTTTATAGTTTATAGTAACATTAATCATAAACCAAAAGTTTTCTAAGCAATAGTTTAACATTATTGCAAATCCATTCTTCATTTTTGTTTTCCAATTTGAAGCTGTTTCTAACAAGGCTGCAAAGTGCTTTTAGATTTAAAGAGGAAAAAAGTACTTTGACTCCACATGAGCCTGCATGTAACAATGACTTCTTAAATCAATTACTATGAGTCTCTCCAGGGAGCCTGTAGATATAACAGGAAGGATAGATTGAAGAATTACCGAAAGAGGTTAGGCGTGTGCCCACATATGCTCTCAAGCACTTTTTTGTCTTTTGAATCCAAAGTGCTAGACAGCCTATAAACATTTGCTTATAAAAAGGTTGTGTGCTATTTTGCAGAAAAAAAAGACATGGTATGAATTTGATACTAAAGGAGATGGAAAGCAATGAAAATAAGAATAATGAACAAGTTTGAAAATAAAATCTACATAACATAGGATCGCATTAAATATTATGCTTGATATTTTGCATTAATTGGCACTCCCCCTAATAAGGTTTAGGTCTAGGGCTAGGCTATTTCTTAGCAAGACTGTGATCTGGTTACTATGGAATTTGAAACATCACAGTGGAGAACTGCTAAAATACGGCTGTTTAAATTATTAATTAATTATATTGAAATGCTTTTTGCTCTTTTTGAGAGAGCCACTTCCCATGAAAGATAAATCTAAGGTTGTCATCTAACTCACTGTATTTAAATTAGAAAAAATTAAAGTTTTTACGGTATTGAACTGAATGAAATATAAAATAAAACTGTATTTTTTCTTGCTTCTTCAAAAGGGTCACACTTGCTAGGTAGTTTCCATGACAACCAGGAAAAAATATCTTTGATTTTCCATCAATGTGTACAGGCAGTCCTCAACTTACAACTGTTCATTAGTGAGCATTTACAAGTTACAACAGCAATGAAAAAAGTGAACGTTTTTCACAGCTATGATTGATGCAGCATCCCCATGATCATGGGATAAAATTTCAGATGCTTGGCCACTGGTTCTGTGTCAAGAAAAGTCGTAAAATGGGGTCAAAACTCACTTAACAAATGTCTCTCCTAACAACGGAAATTTTTGGACTCAATTGTGGTCGTAAGTTGAGGACTACCTGTATTTGTGCATATGTATGTAGTGTTCATATTAAATCAATCACACCGGGCTTTTGAGATGTATATTTCAATACACCCCAAATTTAGTTCAGTAATCTTAATGGAAAAGTTATTAATTCAATTTCCCATTAAGAATACCAAAGGAAGAAAAAAAACCTTTTGAAAAAATGTATTAAGGAAATTAGTTGAAAAGTTTTTGAATGCATTAAATATCAATGCCAATTATTCCCAATTTGTGGTCCAGAAAAACTGTGATTTTGAAAGATACTGGAAGCAGTCCTTGATGCATAAATCAAAATAATCATTTCTCCCCATTTTTTTTTTAATGGCAAACATCTCAGGGAATCGTTGGATTGCCCAAGATGCCCTTTCTACCTAAAACGTTTCAATATTTCAGTTGGAAAAATAGCTGCCCATTTAGGAGATCATCTCCTAAAATGTTAGCCATTTATTCTTAGTTATTGGGTTTTTGAATCTGGGATGGTGATGTTGCAGCATAAAAGGCATTAAGGAAAGGAAACAAATATCTGGGCAGGGGAAACAAATATTAAGTTGTGCTTTAGCTATCTCCAATAAATTTGGGGGAAGGAAAAGGGACAGTAAATGCACAAGATTAGCTGTTGTATGTTGCAAATGCTGCTGGACAAACACTTGTTAAATTTTGAAAACATGCACCAGTAAAGCAATCATAAATCAAGGCAAGCTAATTAGATGACCCCTAATCATCACTGATATAGGGTAAGCAAAAAATGCAAATTAATTCCTTATCTGGTGCTGCATTACTAATATGGTCATTAGAGATACAAATGATGCCCAACTGTGGCACAACTTTCCATCAATTGACAATGGCCCAATAAGAAATTTCCTAGTTCTTTGCTGTTTCTCTTAGTCATTCACTGCCATGTTTTCTTAAGACTGAAAAGAAAGTTCATTTCTGTTCAATAACTGATATCAGTTATCTCATGTACATGAAGATCATCTGATCATCAAATATAACACAACCTTCTCATCAGAGGTGGGTTCCTACCAGTTCGCACCTATTTGGTAGAACCGGTTCGTCAAATCTACCGAACCGGTTAGAAGAGGTTCCACCAGTGGACCCGGAAAGCAGGCCACACCTACAGAAGAGGTTCCAAAATTTTTTGAAACCCAACACTGGTCCTTGGATATGATTATTCTACACTATCATGCTCATATTTATAAAACTCAGAGCCTCTGTGAAAGGTAAGGATGACTACTGGGTTTGTGGTGCAATCAGAACATTGCGTGTGTTGAAGTTGTTTTAACGCAAACCAAAGATGCCTTTTTAAAAAGAAGTTTACATCCTATTCTTATGCATGCCAGTGCTGTGTGTGAGGTAATTTAAGGTGGTTCTGACAAGTGTCGTCGGCATCTTCATATCCAGTCACATGGGCGGCAAGCCACTCCCATCCGGTCACATGGGCGGCAAGCCACTCCCACAAAGGAGGCCACACCCACAGAGTAGGTTCGAACAATTTTTGAAACCCACCACTGTTTCTCATGTTAAATCTAAAGCAACAAAATTTGTTACTGTTACAAAATTGAAAGAATAAAAGGACCCAGCAGATCAAACACTATATATCACTCTTCCACTATATTTTTCTTTCTTGGAATAAAATGAATACCTTTGTTATGTATTTACCTCAAAGCAGAAGTCTCGTCCAATTATACTGCTATGGAGTGGCATGACAAAGACTTTGTCATCAGTCCCAAGATCCAAAGTCTCAATAGGACCTCCTGGACTCAGCAGAGATTCATGGGAAAATGATTGTTTCAGCTTTGACAAGCCAAGGGACCTGTATAAAGACAGTATAAAGATGGAGATCAGACACCCAGAAAGAAGTAGGTGATTGAATAAAATTAAATTTTAAAAGCATCTTTTAAGATTTGCCTCATTCCAAAAATTGGTTGGGAATCCCTACCAAATGCCTATCAATATTCAGCAAACTCAGAAACACAAAACAATTCTGCTTTTAGAATTTCGTATTCTGAATTATTGCTGAATGGTTTAAATGTTTTTCTATATGTTTCATAGAATCCAAAATCCTACTAGTAACCTCCGAAGGCTGCATATTTTTTTTTTATTCACTACAAATGAAAACATTACATTTATAGAGCTGTGCAGTTTCTCTTCCTTCCCCTTCGTATCCAGTACATTCCTCTAAAAATAATGCAAAGGGTGCTCTGAAAATGAAGGGGAGAGCCAAAACCTGAGAGAGAACTTCTACAAGACGTTTTATAGATGGCACTTAGATCCTAAAAAAATTGGCTTGTATGTATCTGAATTTACAACCTAAATGCTGGAGGTGTGATTGTGTTGATGCTACGTATTACCATATATGGTGGACTTGTTAAAAAGGTTAAAGCATTTTGGATAAAAATATGGTGGATTATGCAAAATATTCTTAAAAAGAGGATAAAGTTTGCTGCTCAGTTATTCCTGTTAGGAAAAGGATAACTGTACAGTTATAGAGACTAATATGATTTTGAACCTCACAACGGCAGCAAGACTATTGGTGGCGCAGTACTGGAAGAAGGAAGAATTACCTACTATTCCAGAATGGACACTAAAAGTAACAAACTTAGCAGAGATGGCTAAAATATCAGCATATCTTAAGGACCATTCAGATGAGAAATATAAACGGAATGGAGAAGATGGATTGACTATATTCAGAATAAATATGTCATAAATATGGAAAGTTAAAAATTCCAGAAAGCTTATGAGTGAATGAGCAAGGAAGGATGCAATTTGCTTAAAGTTAGCTTTACAAAAGGGGAGTTAAAAGTACAAGTGAGGGATGATGCTAAAGTCTGTTAGCTTATTTTAGAATATGGATGTTAATGTTTATACCCTGTATTTGCTGTGGGAGGTTGGGGTGGAGTGGGGGGGGGAGTTGGGTTTGGGGGGGAGGCATATATTTGTAAAAAAAAAATCTTTAAAATTTTCAATAAAAAAAATGAAGGGGAGATTTGTGAGTGTGTTGTTTGTATCAATCTTGCTTATTTTTCAAAGGAGCTTGGAGTAACAGACGTATTTTTTTGTATTTCATCTTAGAAACAATCCCCCAAAGCAGGATTGGTGGAAAGATAATGGGGTCAAAATAACGCAAATAAGTCAGTCAAAGATCTGAGCTAGCTTCCAAGCACAATATTATCCTCTACGCTCACTATTAATATTCCCTTTTCAAAAATTACAAATGGGATGCAAACAATGACAGATCTATTACTCTTATAGTAAAATGTTTCACAATCTATAACGGTGGAATAGGGTTTTTTGTTTTGGAGGGAAATAGCACAGGAAGATAGATAATCTTACGAATCGTATTCAGGCATTATATTAATTTTGCATGCTCTACTTGGGGGCATTCCTGATCAGTCATCTTCCTACCGAAGGGATTTCAATGACACTGGTTTCCAGGAGACAAGCTGAGAGAAAAAGCTTTTTACAGCACTTGAGCTCTGAATTGCATCTAAGAGGACATCCTTTAAAAAAAACACAACCTAAAAGTTGGGATGACACAAAAACAAAACAGGACCGTATTTCCTTCTTTTCCTGTCACATTAAGAATTTAGGAGCGCCAGTGGCAAACCACTTCCAAAATATTGTCACGGAAACTGCAAGGACTTGTCCATGTAGTTGCCAGGGATCTAGGCTGACTCCAAAGCACCACCACTACCACAAGCACAAGTTTTGTGATTGTTGGGAGCCATATCCATGGCTTTCCTGACTTCAGGCTATGATCCCTTTTCTTAATAGAGTAGTTCATTTGTAGTTTTGATTGTGCTTTACTATAATAAACTAAATGCGCACTCGACAACAGCGTGCTGACGAAACCGCGGCGAGAAAACCGTGAGTTCGAAATCGTGCCGACGAATGACAACAGCGCGCCGATAAAAGCGTGCTCTAAACCTAACCCTAACCCTGAACCTAACCCTGTACCTAACCCTAACCCTTACCTTAACCGTAATTGCGCTTCTGTCGGTGCTCTTTTGTCGGCACGCCTTTGTGGGCACACTGTCAATGTCGCGGTTTTATCGCCGCGGTTTTGTCGCCACGCTGTTGTCGGGCGCGCATTTGTCGGGCCACGATTCCTTATGCCCTGTTATTGCTAGAATGCAATTCCTTTTACTGGCATTGGGCACAGTGAAGCACTAGCTGCTATTTCAGTAAGGTTACGTCAAAAGGTTTCCATTTAGCTTGAATTCATTAAGATTAATCATAATAATAGGAATTTGTAGATTCATGCCGTTTGCTTGTCTTTGCAATGCTTGTCCTGATTCTGGGATAATTATCAGGGAGGGAATTAAATGTTTGTATTTCGAGTCATCATAGAGAAAGGATTGCAACAGAATAAGCAGGCACATAATAGGGAATACCCATTGAAAGTAATGTGCTAGCACTGTTTGCCTCATGTCCTTTAGCTCACAGCGCTGAGTGTGCTAGCCCAACAACTGGCATAGAACATTCATTTCAATGTATATTTGCCATTGTGTGCCTTCTTACTCTCTTGCAATCCGTTCCTCTTCAATTTCTCCACTCTCTGTGGAATGATCTACCCGCAGAGATCCGGACCCTTCCCACTCTCTGGGCCTTCCGTAAAGCCACTAAAACCTGGCTGTTCCGGCAGGTCTGGGGCTGTCGACCCCAAAATATGGTCCAGCCCCACTTAGAACGGAGTGCATGGTGTGTTTTTTAAATCTATCTTTTCTTTCCTTCTCTTCTTTTTGATTTATTTGTATTGTTAGCCGCCCGGAGTCGTACGGGATTGGGCGGCATATAAATGTTATTAAACTTTAAACTCTATAAGGGAAAAGAAAAATGAATCAGCACAGGACAGATTGCCTAAAATGATTGATTGTTTACACAATATCTCCGGTTTTTGAGAGAGAGAAAAGGGCCAGGCACAGAACAAAATGTACTAACTGATGTAATGATGAGCACGGGATTGAGAGAAAGATGATGTGAAGGTTGTAAAAGCATGACTGAAGTCGCTAAGTTGTTTTTCCAGCAATTTTACATGGTAACTTTCGAACGATTCATTGCACAAGACAGTCGTCAAGTGAGGTCTACCTGTTTTGAGAATAGATAATACAAGTAATCCTTGTACCGCCACTGGGACCAGAATTTATATTGTGACTGTTGTTAAGCCCAATTTTGTTATCTTCTTTTTTTTGTCATGGTTAAGTGAATCAGTGCAGTTGCAAAGTAAATCATGTTAAAATATCCCCCCCCCCCGCTGACAGGCTGCAAGAGGTTTCCACCAAGGTCCTCTGTTCCGGCGGGAACAGAGGTTGAATCTCATTGGCTAAGAGGTCTGACAGATCCCTTTAAAAGGGGGATGCTGCCCGACCATTCCTCAGCCGGATGTTTACTTGACTTGCAATAAAGAGCTGTTGTTTATTGAAGCCTATTAATTTATTTATTTATTTATTTATTTATTTATTTATTAGACTTATATACCGCTTCATAGGGCTTTCAGCCCTCTCTAAGCGGTTTACAAATTTTTTAGCAAATTGAGTCAGCAACTTGCCCCCACAGTCCGGGTCCTCATTTCACCCACCTCGGAAGGATGGAAGGCTGAGTCGACCTTGAGCCGGTGAGATTTGAACCGCTGAACTGCGGATCACAGTCAGCTAAAGTGGCCTGCAGTACTGCACCCTAACCACTGCGCCACCTCGGCTCTTGATATTGTGCCTCCTTTACCCGATCTAACAAATCACAAAAGTTGTTTAGCAAAATCAACTTCCCACATTGACCTTGCTCAGTGGAAGGCAGCTGGGAAAATCACAAATAGCGATCACACGATCCTGAAATGCTGCAACCACTGTAAATATATAGCAGTTGCCGAGCGCCCACATTTTGATCATTTGACCACAGGGATGCTGCAAAGGTTGTAAATATGAGGGGCCGGTGGTAAGTCAGTTTTTTCAGTGCCACTGTAACTTTAAGTAGTTGTTATACCAATGGTTGTAAATTGAAGACTATCTGTACTGGATTAGATACACAGTCCTGGTTATAAAGGAAATAAAGATTTGCACACTGCAAATAGACCATTTTTATGCATTGAAGCAGTTATCTGATTGGGGGGGGGGCATAAAAAAGGATGTGAATGATTTAATGAACTGATTAGGTCCAAAATGCTTCTTCTAAATCATGGGTGTAGTGCTATTATCAAATAGATTCCTATAAAGAAAGTCTTACAAAATACTCCATTTTGCATAGCCAAAAGAATATTCAAAAGTCTCAAAGTTCCTAACTGTATATCCCAATTCTTAGTAAACGTTGAAAAGTACAGGGAAAGCTACTCTCCTCTGTGGAGTAGACCTCACAGTGAGAATTTCATTTCATTTCATTTCATTTATTAAATTTATAGGCAGTGAGGTATGGTTGGGTTAATAGAGATAAACATTCGAGCAGTGGCTGGATCTGCTGGATCAGGCAAGCTCACTAGAAACTGTTTTTTTTTAAAACCAAAACAAAAGCTTGTAGATGTTTGAAGTAGAAATTAAAAAGGATATTTTCCATCCAGTGATATTGAAAACCAGAGTATTAACTACATTATTATTTAAAAATGGAAACTGCAAATATTAGGTCTCCTTTTTGTATATTCTCCCTTTCTGGCTGTTAATAACCCAACAACTACAAAAGCTTTTTGACACAACTTGACGTCCATTTTTAAAAAACTTAAACGCACTGCATTTAACTTTATGAAAAATGTAGTCATGCAATTTTCTGCCCCCATATTTAAAAATAAGCAGTTATTTCTTAATCATTTCCCCTTTATTCCGGAGTTAAAATTCTTCTCAAATTAAATCTCTACAGTTTGGATTAGAAGGAATCTGGTACCCCCTTTTCTGACTAATCAATCTTAGGTTACGAAAGAGAAGAAAGACAGATTGTGCGTTGTCAACCTATTTCTCCCTCTCTTCTATTCCAACCACTCCTTACCCCACTCCAATTTAAATCCTACATCAGCCTGGTACCTGCATGAATCCAGTGAAGGGAATTACGGCTCATGAAAGCTTGTGATAAAATTGGTTAGTCAGAAAGGCGCTACCAGGCTCCTCCGCCATAGACTAACGCAGCTCTTCTCTTAACGATGTCTAAAGTTTGGATAGCTTGCAGGTTTTAGTATGCAATAGCAGACAACATGTTTCAACTTACAGGCGAGCATAGAAAAGATAATAACAACGAAACATGTTTGAAAAGAAGGGACAAAAACGGTGCAATGCAATGTGAAAAGCATGGGCGAGCATTTTCTGTAAAATCTGTTTCATTCAAGTGGCTGCTAGTACCACTACAAACCTAACATGCTTGTCTTGCACAGTCACCAATATGAACAAGCAAAGTATATCTTACATGTGTGTGGCAAAAGCCAATCTTTAAAAAAAAATGGGGGGGGGGAGTTCCCGTCTAAGCACTGTTATAACAAGCTCTTTTCGAAACCCTCCGGAAGTCCAAAAAATAAAAAAAGTGAAGGCCAGAAAGAGACATATTTTCCCAACTTTCTCTTTACACCAAGGGAACATCCAAAGAAAAGGCAAATCATCGCAAGCATAACTTTTTTAGCGCAACGTGCACCGCTAGATCCTTGCAGACAAAAATTAGCCAGCACACCTACATGAAACAATTGTTCAGCCACCTGACTGTGCATCCCCAAATCATAGCGGTGCCATGTGTCCTGATACCCACACACCTCTTTGGCTACATTGCAGAAGAGGAATCCCGCATTCAGTGGCAGGCCAACGCTTCCGCTTCAGAGCTCGACAGAGGTACTTCCAAGAAGAGCCAGGGCCAACAGTTTGCGGGAGCAAAGTCGCGTTCTTTACCCGAGCTCGGTTCCCTTACCGCTCAACCCTCTGCCTCCCGTCCCTCAGGTGACAAAAACAAGGTTGCTGGTACGTGCCCTGGGTCTGTTGCCATGGCGCTGCATCCATAAGGAGATTAGGCGAGGTAGACAGCAGGGAGAAGAAGCAGTGACAGAGCTCAGGGAACACTCTTGGCAAACACCGCAAAGGTGTGATCTTTCAAAGGAGGAGGAGTTACTCAAGTTTCCTTCAAGACACAGACACAAGATCTCTGAGCAAGAGAAACGGAGTAAGGGAGATGAAGAGCACAACAAACAGCTTTATGCATCTTTCCCACTTAGAGGCCTTTAGTGCCAAGCAGGCTGTATCCTCTGCTGATCTCTGTTTAGCTTCCTAAGGAGATATCCTCTATTAGAAAGGAAATTATTGGAAAAACAAGAGGTGTTTAGTGTATCTGCAAAGGTGGAAGTTAATCAAAGGAGGCACTATTGTTGTAAACAGGAACATCACGAAGATCAGCAGAGTGGCAGGAAGACATTTCAGTTTATGTATGAATGTATTTTTGTTTCTTTCTTAGAGTTTCATTGGCTCTCAAATATTTACTTCATTTCCACTTAACCTGGATTATTAACTCCCCCACCCACCCAAATTCTACAACCAAGAACTATTAAAAAACCCCTTTCACATAAGATAAAAAGTGAGACAGATAATAGGTAACTGCAATTTTTTTCTGCAGAAGTTAATGATGAAATAATCATATTATTAAATTAAATACTTCTTAAATGAGGATTAAATCACATTTTATTTTGGCCTTGTCCTACTACCATTGTGGAAAATGATTATTAGTTCACAGCTGAAAAGGTTATAAGTGACTCCTAATTTGCAAAGTCATAGACTCCTGCCTTAACTAACAGCATTCAGTCTGTTCTAGTTAACACTCGGTGAACTTCACTGTGAAATATCTATATTTAGATTCAAAACAGAACGTTTTATAGCTTGAATCACTTCCATAATGGTTGGAGAAATCTGCTTCAACTTCCAAAACAACGTTTTCAACTTAAAAAAGCAGAGTTTGAGCTTGAAAATTGTTCAGACTCAAAATGTTTTATATATCCTTACTTGCCATTGCATATAGCAATAGCAGTTAGACTTATAGACCCCTTCATAGGGCTTTCAGCCCTCTCTAAGCGGTTTACAGAGTCAGCATATTGCCCCCAACAACAATCCGGGTCCTCATTTTACCCACCTCGGAAGGATGGAAGGCTGGGTCAACCTTGAGCCGGTGAGATTTGAACCGCAGAACTGCAGATAGCAGTCAGCTGAAGTGGCCTGCAGTACTGCATCCTAACCACTGCGCCACCTCGGCTCTTTATATATAGCTCACAAATTATACCGCTAATTCTGTAGCTCACTAGTTTCCTCCTAGTAGGTCACGTGTTAAAAAAAAAAGTCTGGATGCACATAAATAAATAAACAAGTAATAGTGGCCACTGATGTGATTTGTTAAAGTAACTGTCACTGACTATGTCAAAAACTTTCCTGCCCTTTTTGTTCAACACCAGGATAAAACAGTGCCATGTAACTGCATCCTTACTGGTTGAATGACTGCTCTAATCATGTTGATGCAAGATGCTATTATAAGCAGAAGCTACCATCCATTAGCAACTAGGCACTTGTGCTGGCTATAGCAACTATTCTATTAGAGCCGAGCTGGCGCAGTGGTTAAATGCAGCACTGCAGGCGGTTCCACCACAAAACCGCGGTCGACTAAAGCGCACTCGACGAAACCACGTACCTGATGTCATCACAGCGCGACGAAAAAAGCACGCTGTGAGCGCTAAAGCGAAAATTAACCCCTAAACCTAAACCTAACCCCCCGAAACCTAACCCTAAACCTAACCCTAAACCTAACGCTAACCCTTAACCTAACCCTAACCCTAACGCTTAACCTAACCCTAAACCTAACCCTAACCCTTAACCTAACCCTAACCCTTACCTTAACGTGAATCGGCTTGCTTTCAAAGCACTTTTTAAAGCGCCCTTTTTTCTCCGCGGTCGCTGTTGTCGCGCTGCTGATGACGTCAGCGACGCGCTTTAATCGGGCGTGCTTTAGTGGACCGCAGTTTTGTCGTGCCACGCTGCAGGCTACTTCAGCTGATTGCAATTCTGCAGTTCGGCTGTTCAAATCTCACCGGCTCAAGGTTGACTCAGCCTTCCATCCTTCCGAGGTGGGTAAAATGAGGACCCGGATTGTTGGGGGCAATATGCTGACTCTGTAAACCGCTTAGAGAGGGCTGAAAGCCCTATGAAGCGGTATATAAGTCTAACTGCTATTGCTATTGCTATTACTATCCAAGATTAAGAAAGAAACAATCCGTTCCTCTGTTTATTATGTGGCAACCAAGAATTTCACTAACCTTTTCGGGTTAGTGACTCTTTCATTCTCATATTGGTTCAGATAATACACATGACGGGAATTGTGATCGTGCCATTCTCGCACCCAACCTGACAACCAACAAGTTTTTAAAGAAGAGGGCCGAGAAGAGTTTATTGCTCTCTGCATATGAAGCCCATGTGCTGCTTCTGACCTATTTAAAGTCTGAGATCTAAATTGCAGGTTTCAATTATGATTACTATGAGTCAGAGTGGCAAGGCATTAAAATAATTCCAAAGGATTGCAAATCTTTCAGGAGCAAACTTAAGGCTGGTGCTAACACAATGCCAACATCACCCACAATCTAATTCATTTGCCATATGAACACATCAAGGAAGTTTAATTATAGGTAGCATTCATTCACCAAAATGAGATTAGACTCTTCATAGACTTAATATAGCTGATTTAAAATGCCACATACAGTTCCCTAAATTACCCTTCCTAGTGAAATGCTTCATAAACCTTACACTGCATGACATATTCAAGCAAATAGGAAGTAAGCCATATCTAAGTCCTTATTGCAGCTTGCTTCGTAGACTCACTGAAGAGCCTCGGGGCAACTTTCTTCCTCAGGCTTACTTGGCAGAATGATAAATTATAAAAACCAATTTTCAAGTCTGAAGTTTAATAACCAGAGGCTGCACTACATTTGCTACTTAAAGGTATATATGCGCATGAGCAAGTTGCAAACATAGAATGGGGTGGAAAACCAAAATTACCATTTTTCTTTTCACAGGATTCTGGGTCCCTTTGCAATCATTAACTATCTGCTACTGTTTGTCGCTTTCAAAAAACTTTGAAAAGACTCTTTTCACTGAACGATTCCAGCTAACTTGGAATCCTACGGCACGGTTCCACCACAAATCCGCGAAGCCCTTATCCGCGGAGACATAAGCGCGAAGACTAATTCGCGCCGTTCTAAGCGCTAAGGAAAAACGCGACCCTACCGCGATGACATAATCGCGGAGGGCAAATTTGCGCATTCCCAAGCACTCAGTACCCTAAACCTAACCCTAACCCTAACCCTAAACTTAACACTAAACCTAACCCTAAACCTAACCCTAAAACAAACCCCTAAACCTAATCCTAACCCTTACCTTAATTGAAGTCGGCTTTCTGCCGTGGTGCCGTTTTAAAGCGCCCTTCTGTTGCCGCGCTGTTGTCGCGGCGGTGATGACGCGCGGTGATGACGTCGCGGCTTTAGCGCCGCGATTTTATCACCGTGATTTTGACGAGTGCGGTTTTGTCGTGCCACGCTACGGCACTACTTAACAAAGTCTACAATGGGATGAAATAACAGATGGCAAACAAACAAACAAACAAACAAACAAATAAACAAACAAACAAAAGTCTCTTGCTACATTACTTTTGACAGGAGGAAATAAGACATCCTCTGACTTCAGGCTGGCAAGCTGAGGTACCCTGCTGGCGTTACACTCAAGGTTTCACTGCTAGCTACTGTGCAACAGACTTATCAACTCTGATTCGTTGAAGCATAACAGAATCGTAGGACCACTCAAACACACGATATTCACAGAAATATTATAGACAGATTACGAAGCAGCAACGAGGCAAAGTGGCTAGCAGATTCTTACTCCTCCAGATCAAACAGAAGGCAAATCAATCCACCCCCCCCCCCCCATTATTGGTGCCTTCTTATAAATTAGGGTTAGAAGCCAGGCAAGAAAGTCGTGAAAAATATAACATGAAAGCCTGCATTATATGACACTGTTTAAGCTGATCTGCCAGGATTCTTTGTACTTTCTTTTTCTTTTTTTTAAAAGACCCACCTAGAATACAAAGAGTACCGTTTCACCAAGAACCCCAAAGCCATGGCTATTGGATATTGCAGAGCCCAGGAGATGCCATTCTTCTGGAAAGTATGGAGAGGATCCTCTGACAATCTGCAGCTGTCCGATAATACCATAAAATGACTTTTACTAAATCGGGCCGATTCTCACATGGCAATAAATCCCAAGACGGTAAAACCTCTCCCAGCTGTTCACCGAGCTTTAACTGCAGCCATTGACATATGTAATCTATCCCAGCCATCATTCTGCCCCCCCCCCCCCCTCCTGCATTATAAGCAAAACTAACAGGAAGGATTTCCAGGGCCAGTAAGAAAGATCTTCAGTCCCTTACAATTTACCTAACAGGTAATAATCAACTGCCTGTATACTGAATATAAAAACCTGGTGATTTGTTTTTCTTTTTTAAAACAGAATTTCACAAGTGAAACGCAGGGATTAGTTTAATCCCTTCTTAATCACCTGCATAAGGAGCAAAACAAAGCAGCAGACAAGAATCATATGTCCAATTCATTCTACTTTCTTGCATCTCCAAAAAAATAAATAAATCCTTTATGGAGTAAGTAGGAGACCAAAATATGCCTGAAGTGCAAGCTGAAGCATGTTAGACAGTATCAGAAATGAGATTGTACTGGAAGGATAATTTGCTTCAGACTCTGCTAAGGGAGAGACCGGCAATGGCAGGGGGATTTCTAAGAAATTGGAAAGTGCGTGTGATACACAAATAGCTGGGAACAGCTGTTCATGTCAAGTCGAAAACAAAAACAAAGCTTTCAGAAAGGAGAGAACACTAGTTTACATCAAAGGAGAATTATACACATTTAGAGATCCGATTCCTTCTGATCGAGGCGTCACAACGTTTTCTACAATTTCAGTTAAAATGTTTGTTTTTTTTAGTTGGCTTCAGTCTTCTTCTGAGTTTCTATGGTATAAATCTGAAAGAGACACCTATAACAATAGAAAAAGAAAGGAAGGGAAGAAGGAAGGAAAGGAGGGGAGGAAGGGAGAATGGAGGGACGAAGGAAAGGAAAGGAGTGGAGGGTAAAAGAGAGAGGAAGAGAAGGAGAGAAAGTAGGAGAAGAAGAAGTGTGGTGGAGACAGGGGTGGGTTTCAACCGGTTCGCGGCGGTCCCTGCGAACCAGTTGGTCGCCGAACCCGGAAGTAAGTAACTTCCGGGAATGGCGAAGGGCGCGCCCGCCCACGGTCCTTACCCGGTTTTGACAAGTTCTGCGCTTCCACGCATGCGCAGGACGCATACAGCGCCTGCGCGATCGTCCAGGAGCAGCTGGAGCGTTGCGCAAACGCTAGTACGCATGCATGCACCACGCGCGTGCACGAGGACATCACCGGCCCCGTTCCAACCAAACCGGTTGGAACGGGGCGAGAAACCCACCCCTGGGTGGAGAGGTAAGGGAAAAAGAATGAGGTAAGGGAAGGTGGGTAGAGGGGAGAGAAAAAGAAGAAGAGGAGGGAAGAAGAGAAAGAAAGAGGAGAGAAGGTAGGAAGGAGAAGAAAAAGGGTAGGAGTAGGGAAGAGATAAGGGAAAGAAGAAGGGGATGGAGACTAGGAAGGAAGTAGAGAAGGAAGGGAGGGAGAAAGGAAAAGAAAGAGAAAACAAGGTGGTGTCTTAGCAGGTGCAAAGGATGGTAAACAAAGCATTCTAAACTATACCTTATAACCTTCCAAATGGGATAATAATAATATACGAATGGCAAAGAAAAAGAATAATTATGTGAATGTATATCTATAATCTGTAGGTAAGAGAACAAATGATAGTAAAAATATTTAGCATAATATAGGTAAATAATATCTGGTCATAAGTAGCTAAGTTTAAATAAATAAAGAAATGTACATACAAAAGGATAACGAATAAGGAGATTATGAATGAAAGATAGAAATGTATAGTAGAGAAAACACTAACTGCAAAGAAACCGATTCGGAACTGCGGTATGATATACGATGGAACTTATTGTTCCTATGTTGTTTTTAATGTTATGTGTTTGTTTTTGTTGATGTGTTTATGTGTTTAAAATAAAAAAATTATCCGGAAAAAAAAAATCTGATGAAATACCAATGATACACAGCTATTTTTCATATGAAAATAATCCAATTCTGTCTTTCTCATAATTGAAAGATTCCATGATAGAAATAAGAGACTTGGTTAAGACACACTTCCCCCCACTCTGCCAAAAAAGAGGGTAAAAATCTGGGTGTGTCATACTCCAAACGCAGCCCTGCTGGCCCCCACCCTTCAGACATTTTCGGCCTCCGCGCGTCACATTTTTGGCTGTTCCAGGCTGTGCCACGATCCCTACAGCCTGGAACCCGCCTGCTGCCTGAAACGCTCTTTTTCCTTCCCGATTGCAACCGCCACCCACTCTCTGCCTGGGTCGTTTGGAGAAGGGGCAGGTGACGGTGGCTCTGCGTGAGAGGTGTAAGGCAAGGCAGCTTGCTGCTCATCCTGCCTCTTCTCCAGACGACCCAGGCAGAGGATGGTCAGCTTCTGCTCCTGTCCCAGGAGACAGATCTGGCCAGGAAGAACACACGCCCCATTTTTGCAATCTGGGAGGGAAAAGAGTGTTTCAGGCGGCGGGCGGTTCCAGGCTGTGGGGATCGCAGATCCGTCTCCTGGGCCAGGAGCAGAAGCCTCCGCCTGGGTCATCTGGAGAAGGGTCAGGCCGAGCAGCGAGCCACCTTGCCTTACTTACACCCCTCACACAGAGCCCACTTCATCTGCCCCCTCTCCAGACAACCCTGACAGAGGGCGGTCGGTTTCTGCTCCTGGCCCAGGAGACGGATCTGCGATCCCCACAGCCTGGAACCGCCCGCCGCCTGAAACACTCTTTTCCCTCCCAGATTGCAAAAACGGGGCGTGTGTTCTTCCTGGCCAGATCTGTCTCCTGGGACAGGAGCAGAAGCTGACTGCCCGCCACCTGGATCATCTAAAGAAGAGGCAGGTGAAGCAGGCGCTGTGTGAGGTGTAAGGCAAGGCGGCTCGTTGCTTGGCCTCCCCCTTCTCTAGAAGATCCAGGTGGAGGGGTGGTTGGCTTCTGCCTGGCCTGGGAGACGGATCTGGCCAGGAGGAAAGAGAAGGCAGAGAAGGAGGAGGAGAGCGTGCTCTTTTTCCTCCCTATTCCAAAAACGGGGTTTGCAGAATAAGCCTCTGACCGAGGCAGCAAAGGTGCAGCGGCTTGCTGGGAACAGGAGGCGGATCTGACCAGGAGGAATGCATGCCCCCTTTTTGCAGTGGGGGGGGGTAAAAAAGCATGCGGAGGCCAAAAAATTGCATTGCGTTTCTGGCAGTGGATCTGGCCAGAAGGAAAGAGAAAGTGAATCTGCGGAGAAGGAGGGCGCATGCTGCACAGCTCTGTGATGTGCATTGGGGAATGGGGAGGAAAGCATTTTCGGGTGGCAGCACCGGCCACACGCCCCGTTTTTGGAATCGAGGAGGAAAGCGTTTTCGGGACAGCAGTGCTGTGATCCCCTCCCGGATTAAAAAAATGGGGCACATGGCCAAAATTTCCGCCCCATTCCCCAATGCACATCGCAGAGCCGTGCGTCATGCGCCCTCCTCCTCCTTCTCCGAGCGTTGTTTGGATCCTGCGATCTTCTATGAGCTGCCTTCCTTCTCAAGGCAGAATAACGTTCTGCTATCTTTGCAGAGAACTTCTCTTTTCTATTTTAAGGGGTTGAAAATCATCCCCCACCCCACCCCATCCCACCTCACCCCATGCACTCCAGTTAAATGTGCATAGGGTGATAGGGTTTGTTTTAAATGGAGAAAAAGATCTGTGCTGCTCGTTATCAAAATCCAAGTGGAAATGAGGATCCCCCGCTGCCTGGAACCGCCCAAAAATGTGAGGCACAGAGGTGGCGATGGCCTGTGGCAATCCCTGCAGCCTGGAACAGCTGATTGGGGGTATTACGCCGGCGAATCAGCTGCTCCTGCTGAATCAGGCTGCTGAAGCTTCCCAGGCCATTCGCTATTTGCTGCAAGTATGCTAGCCAGATTAATACTGATTGGATGCCGGTAGGCAGAGGCAGAATTTTCCCCCCCAGTTTTCCTTCCCAAAAACTAGGGTGCGTCTTAAACCCGGTACGTCTTATACTCCGAAAAATACAGTATTTTTATTTTCATAATAAATTGAACATGAAACTGATCCAATTCAGTTAAGTATAGTTTCTCTAACTGGTAAATACAGTAAGTCCATTGCCAGGATAAAAAAAAAAAGTAAAGGCAAGTCCATTAATTAATCCAATTTTAGACTACCCATCTCTCTATCTCACACACACCCACACAAAATTAAACTCTGCAAGTTTTTAAAAAATGCAAAGTCTTCTTAAAGGCTAAGGTGGGCAGCTGCCCCCATGTTTTATTGTGAAATCAGTTCCACAGATAGGCAATAATCATACAAAAAGCTCAGTCTAAGGTGTAGTTAGGGAACTTTCACATCTGTTATACGGTGGCAGTGGGAAACCTATACGTAAATTCCACAAATAAAAATTATTTCTGTTTGGTAGAGACTGCACAGAAAATAGTCCAATGAAAGTTAAAATTGTATTTTAATGACTGTAGACCAGTTGTGGGTTGCTAACCGGTTTACTACTGGTTTGCTTGTGCACGCGTGCGCATGTGCGCACGCAACGCTTCTGCGTATAAGCGTCCAGGCGGGTGTGTGTGTGTGGCGGTGCCTCCGCCACCGCCACTACCAGTTCGGCTGAACTGGGCTGAACTGGCAGCAACCCACCTCTGCTGTAGACTGACTGTAAACAAATTTAATCAGAAAATTAATAAAGGGTTTAATGTATTTTAATTGTATGCAATAAAAAAATCATTTTAATATTTGTATTCTGTTTTCATTCTTCTTTTTCAGTTAAGACGCAAAAAATAAAACACTATTATTAATACTAGCACACTGGCAATAAGATCATTTTAATCCATGTAATCTATTTAAAGTCGGCAGAGAATGGATCTATAATAATTTCTATTTGACAGTATTTATAGACCAGTTCGGTCTCAGTAACTGTGGGCATTGTACAAAAACAATCCAAACTATGAATATATACATTAAAATATATCCATATAAACATTTTTATTAAAAAAACCACAAAACCCAGATGAGTGCCAGAATCACTTTAGAATATAAAGGCACTCTGAAATTTTTAAAAAATGTTTTATGCAAACAGAATAGAGGCTAATCCCAAGGAATTATGTAATAGAGAGAGATGTTACTTAGAAGGCTGGCTTCCTGGTCCAGTCCCCTTAATCTCCTGGTCCAATCAAAATTTCCCATCAATTTTAACATGAAGGAAGGTCATTCCGTTTCCTTTCCCCCTAACCCGAGATGATTCTATGCCTTGAGTACAACCTGAAAAATGATGATTGTAACAAGTGTTTGTTGCTACATGATTGGCGGTACTAAACTGACCTTAAGGTTAAGATATGAACAGTAGTAACTGCAAAGAGATCTGGTTTGGGCACTCTACATCTTCTGTCACAGTTTTCCCAAGATACTTTCCCAAGATCAGGCACAGCAATTTACACCCAGGAAGCAAATGATTATTATTTCTGCAAGAGTTAGCAATAGCAATAGCAATAGCAGTAGACTTATATACCGCTTCATAGGCCTTTCAGGCCTCTCTAAGCGGTTTACAGAGAGTCAGCATATTGCCCCCAACAACAATCCGGGTCCTCATTTTACCCACCTCGGAAGGATGGAAGGCTGAGTCAACCCTGAGCCGGTGAGATTTGAACTGCTGACCTGCTGATCTAGCAGTAGCCTGCAGTGCTGCATTTAACCACTGCGCCACCTTGGCTCTAGTTAGGACTCTTGCTCATCTATTTCTATTTGCACTGAGTTAAATAACACTTTCGAAATTCTGCTCTTGACTTGGTGATGTTCAACCGGTTCACCGACAAATACGCGCTCGACAAAAGCGCGCCGACGAAACTGCGGGGAGAAAACCGCAAGTCCGAAATCGCACCGACGAATGAGTGCAGAAGCGCGCCAACAACAGTGCGCCAACAACAGCGCGCCGACAGAAGCACGCTCTAAACCTAACCCTAAACCTAACCCTAAACCTAATCCTGAACCTAACCCTAACCCTAAACCTAACCCTTACCCTAACCCTTACCTTAACCGTAATCGCGCTTCTGTTGGGGCTCTTTTGTCGGCGCGCCTTTGTGGGCGCGCTGTCGATGTCGCGGTTTTATTGCCGCGGTTTTGTCAGTGCGCTGTTGTCGGGCGCGCATTTGTCAGGTCACGTGTCCAACCATGTTAATATTTGAGAATAGATTAACTGTATTAAATCCAAGAGAAGTAAGCCTTTGAGAAATCATCACAAAGGTATTGCTTTCTTCTAATTAAGGCAATATTTTTAAAAAAAGATAAAGAGAGAGAAATGTTTCAAAAACTGAGGAAATGGCAAGCTATTTTAAACATTAGAATGGAAACTTAAAAGACTACCAGAGATAAATGCATTAATATTATGAACACAATCATTAAACTAAAACAAGCCATTTGAGGAAGAAATGGGTGTTCTCTGAACTAATGACTTCCATCAATACTGCCAATGGTATCACATTACTCACATCTACAATCTCAACCTTCACATTAGCTGTGTGTCTGTGTGTGTGGGGGGGCTCAGTTCACTCAACCACCAGCTGTTAGAATGTAATGAAGTAGAATTGGAAGCCAAAATGCCTCTAACAATACTAAACAATTTACATATTTGTCCTAGGACTTCTTGAATCAGTCTGGTTTTTCAATTACTGCAACGCTTCCCCATTTCTCCTTTTTATCATAATCCTCCCTTTTCAAACATCCATTAATGCAAAACGGAATAATTTTGGAATAATGATTGAAAATTGTCCAGTTTTCAAACTAAAGTAAATTATGTTTTTGATACATTCTCTGTCAAGTTGAATTCAACTCCTGGACATGACCATATTGTCTTCTTGTCAATAACACAAAATGATTTGCCAGTGCCTTTTTCTAGGATTTACTGAGTACTAAGTTTAGCCTCGTATTTCATAATGAAGTTAAGAATGCCCAAGGACGGCCATTTAACTAGCTATGCACTGTTACTGTACTGTGGTGGCCCAGCAGAAGCCATTGGAGCTGCCACCAGACTCCAACAGTGAGGGGCCCTCTGAGTCGGCTCTGGAGGAGGTGGAGGACCCTGGACAGGGTTCCGACTCCAAGCAGGGCGCAGAGAGACTGGTTGGCCACCAGGAGGCACCTGAGCCTTGAACCAGTGGGGAGGAGACAAGGGAGAGTGAGCCGGAGGCCAGTAGTGAGTTGTTCCTGGATGCATGCCATCAAAGAGCTACTCGGTGTCAGGAGCAATTATGCAATTACAGGAGGTAATTGCGCTCAGCTGATGGTCATTAGGCTCCTCTCCAGACTATAAAAAGGCTGCTTGTGACACGCCCTTCTTGCAGAAGTCAACACATTGACTAAAGAGAACGTAACTAACTTGGCAGGCTGCCAAGGTTTGTCTGAATTGCTGCCAAGGTTTGTCGGACTTGCTGCCAAGGTCCTTATCTGTTTGTTTGCTTGGCTTTCAGGCACTGGGATTCTAGTCTTGTTATTAAAGGACATTCTAATTAAGCTTGTCTCGGCTTTCGTTACTGGATGGAGGAGGGGGTCAGAACACTGTACTGTAGGAGATGATAAGGCTGAGCCCAAAGGAGGGGTGTAATGCATCATAAGCCATGAGTTCCTGTACGCCCACAAGAGATACGTACGCACAAGAGATACGTACATCATAAGCCATGAGTTCCTGTACGCCCACAAGAGATCTAAGTCCAAATCACCTTGAATGTCTTATTCCCGCTCATTTCCCTTGACCATTAATAGATCAGATTTTGAACTGCCTGAATCTCCTGACTTCCCTGGCACTTGATAGTTACCCATGAAATAGAAGACTTTTCTACTTTGGAAAAGACCAGGAGAAGTCACAGATTTAGGTTTCTCATAGTTATAAAGACAATTTAAAACGTATTCTTGATGCATACAGATATATTAGAAAGATAACAATATTAATTTATCTTTAAAAGAAGCTTTATGTCAGTGGTAGTCAACCTGGTCCCTACCACCCACTAGTGGGTGTTCCAGCTTTCATTTCAGGGGTTTTGTATAACTCTGCTTTATAAATTTTATAAAGTCAAGTTACTTCCCTACTTTATAAATCACCATTACTGTGGAACCGGTGGGCGGTCAGAAAATGTTACTACTAACAGAGATACAAAAGTGGGCGGTAGGTATAAAAAGGTTGACTACCCCTGCGATGGATGGATGGATGGATGGATAGATAAGAGAGAAAGATGATAGAGAGAAAGTGAGAGAAGATGATAGATAGATAGATAGATAGATAGATAGATAGATAGATAGATAGATAGATAGATAGATAGATAGATAGATGATAGAGTAGATCAGTGGTAGTCAACCTGGTCCCTACCACCCACTAATGGGCATTCCAGCTTTCAAGGTGGGCGGTAGGGGTTTGCTGTAACTCTGCTTTATAAATTTTATAAAGTAAAGTTACTTCCCTACTTTATAAATCACCATTACTGTGGAACCGGTGGGCGGTCAGGAAATTTTACTACTAACAGAGATACAAAAGTGGGCGGTAGGTATAAAAAGGTTGACTACCCTGCTTTATATAGTCAGGGTTCCCTGTCAACTAATGTCCAGGAGACAACTAATATATTCTTTAGCATTTCGTAACTCTTTTGTCAAGTGCAACACTTAACTCAGTGATACCATTTCCCGTAAAAGCAATTACTATGCCGTGGTCAAGACTTTTGTGAAGTAAAATGCACTTCATCAGGGGAAAGCTTGTACTATGACAAAGAATGTCAACCTTTAAGGTGTCACAAAACTTTTCATTGCATATGAAGAGCCGAAGTGGCGCAGTGGTTAAATGCAGCACTGCAGGCTACTTCAGCTGACTGCAGTTCTGCAGTTCGGCCGTTCAAATCTCACCGGCTCAGGGTTGACTCAGCCTTCCATCCTTCCGAGGTGGGTAAAATGAGGACCCGGATTGTTGTTGGGGGCAATATGTGCTGACTCTGTAAACCGCTTAGAGAGGGCTGAAAGCCCTATGAAGCGGTATACAAGTCTAACTGCTATTGCTATTGCTAAGTAAACTCCAAGTACAACTGCCCTTTGGGAAACTATTCTGGTAAGTTAACCCATTGATCAGTTTGCATCAGGCTTCGGTGGGTCAGTGAGTGAGACATCATACCCCACAATGGCAAAGGTTTCCTTGAGTTTTAAATTGTAGATTGTAAAACCTAAGTGGAACATTTCTGGTAGAAAAAAATTGTCAGTTGTAGGCAACTTGCCTACAACTCAAGAATAGACATTGAAAGTTACAAACCTAGCCGAGATGGCTAAAATATCGGCATATCTTAAAGACCATTCAAATGAGAGATATAAACGAGACTGGAAAAAATGGATTGACTATATACAAAACAAATATGGGACTAAGAAATTACAGATAGCCTATGCTTAAGATTAGGAACAATCTAAGCTGCTCAAAGTTAGTGTAACAGGAAGAAGCTGAGTTCAATGCAGAGATGTTATTAATTTCCCTTTTTTTATTATTTCCTTTGTCTTAATATATTTTAGACTGTGTTTGTTAAAAATCTATACCGTGTACGGGCTCTGGGAAGTCGGGGGGGGGAAGGGAGGTGGGGTGTTAGGGGGGAGGGGGGATATATAGTATGTGTTAGATTTTAAAGTAACGTGACTGCACTTGTATACTGTTGCTCTATAATTCCACTGTAAAAATAGAATAAGCTGAATATATTAATAGATAGTAGAAATACACCGAAGGGAGGAGTAGAGGGATAGAAGAAAGAGGGGTAGAGAGGGTGGGAGAGAGGACTGGAGGGAGGGTGAGAAGGAAAGGAGGGAGTGTACCGGGAGAGGGGAGTCGTAGAGGGGGAGGGGAAGTAGGGTAGAGGGGAAGGATGGAGGGAAGATGGAAAGTTGGAGGGGGGCGAAAGAAAGGGTGTATGGAGGGTCGAAGAGGTACATTAGGTCTTTATTTTGGGGGGGTTTGTTGACAAGAGGAATGGCTGTGTTTATTGTTTAATGTTATATGACCCCGGTTATGCACAGTATATATGTGACTGTACGAAAATGAAAATGGAAAATAAAAACACATTTACAGAGAAAAATTGTCAGTTTATTTTAAGTGAAACTTCTTAGTGGTTTTTGTATGTACTAATGCAGATTAATATACCTCGCCAAATTCTTGGAAAACAAATAATCCTTTTGCCCTTACCTTTCTTCAATGGTCTGACGCCGAAAGCTGGTATTCCTATCTAGCTTAGATTGGCTCTTTGTTCTCTTGATTGAGCCTCTAAGCCGTCTACTAAAGAATCCCTAAAAAAGACACAAGAAAGGAAGTTATACAAACCAGTATTAGTATTTTAAAATAACTTCTCTTCAAAAAACTGGCTTCAGCAATACTCATTTTATGCAACTCAAACAAAGATAATGGTAATTGTGATAATACGACTTATATCTGCCCCAGGTAGGAATTCAAAAAAATCAGTAACAGGGGAAGAAATTGTATTACATCTTAAAACTCTCTAGGAATAATAAAGACACAGGTTTACGTCAGCAAAAAATAAATTGAATAACACTATAGATTTGTTGAGAATTGCCAAACAAGGTCAGAGAGAGGGAGAGGGAGTGAAGAGGGAATGCTTATGTGGTGTTGACTGGAATGAGAAGCAAGATGGTGGGCCACGTCTGACATTTGCTTTAATTTAATAATTACACTTAAGGGAGTTAATATCTCATCAGATCTTAGCACAGATGATCTGAGATAATGAAGAAATTAATGAAGGTATCCTCTCCCTCACTGTCAGTATCTTCAATCTTTTCTTTCTCAGTCCTTATAACGTACCTATCCTTGAATCAAAAGGAAAAAAAATGTTTTAAACTTCTGGGTTAAACCTCTGACCCATTAAAATCTAGGACAATTATTGTTTAGCATGTCCGAGAAAGTTTTAACACCATTCTATAGCCTCCATTTTGCAATATATGTAGGTAAAACAAAAAACAAACAAACATGTGTCTCTGTGGTAGTTCTACAGGCTATCAGACTAACTTACACGCCAGAATGTTCCATTAAAAAAATCAAGACATGGCTATTAATAACAGAAAATTCTCTTCATTTTTTTTCCATAAAAGTAAAGTACTGCTTGTAATGATCTAGAGCAGGGCTGGCAAACTCCTGGCCCACGGGCCGGATGGATCACATGCTGGGCACAGCCATGCCCGGTTTAGCAAAGGCGGGAAAAATCCCGATACGTCATGTGACACCGCCATGACAATGTGAGTTTGACACCCATGATCTAGAGCAGTGGTAGTCAACCTGGTCCCTACCGCCCACTGGTGGGCGTTCCAGCTTTCATGGTGGGCGGTAGGGGTTTTGTCCAATACTGAAGCACTTTCCTTTTTTAAATTTAATTGACTTCCCTACTTTATAAATCACCATTACTGTGGAACCGGTGGGTGGTTAGAAAGTTTTACTACTAACAAGAGATACAAAAGTGGGCGGTAGGTATAAAAAGGTTGACTACCCCTGATCTAGAGATATCTTTGGGTGTTAAGTACAGTAGTTCCATTTTGTATTTAATTACTGTATAGCTTGAAACATATAATATTAAAGTATTTTTTTGGTATCTTTGAAGTAGAAAACTAAGAAATTAAAGAAAAAAGAATTTCAGTTACCATGCAAATTTAGCATTTAAAAAGCAATTGTTAAACTGAGCCAGGTTCAGATAATTGTAACTCAACCGAGGCAAAATTTTAATCAACACAATAAAGGACAGAATTACAGAAGTAATGATTGAGGAAACAAAGGGGAGGCATAGAGACAATAAAAGCAAGATCTATAAAAATAAAGGGCCAATGTCATTAAGAAAGCTATCTATACTTGTCCATGGTATTGAAAACAAACCTAATTAAAGGGTTATTTGAAAGAGAAGTTTTGAAATATGCTTTATAGAAGAAAGTAATCAATATATGCTTTAGGCTTTCTCCCAGAGTCACAGTAAGAACATAAGCATAATAATTTATTGCAGGGATTGTTCAGAAAAGCTAGCCTCAAACACAATCCTCAATGGAGTATGACATAAACTTGCGAGGTAAATGTAGTCCTCAATTTACAGCCCAGTGGTGGGTTTCAAAAATTGTTTGAACCTACTCTGTGGGTGTGGCCTCTTTTGTGGGAGTGGCTTGCCACCCATGTGACCGGATGGGAGTGGCTTGCCGCCCATGTGACCAGATATGAAATTATGAATTAGTACTTAGGTCGGTCCAAGTAGCTATTCAGAAACTCTGGCATTGAAGCATGCAAGTCTTAAAGCTGTCAAGTTACAAGTTTCTTGCACCCCTAAAGCTTTAGAAAAAAAAAAAACTAGGGGTCTTCAAACCTGACAGCTTTAAGACTTGTGGACTTCAACTCCCAGAATTCCTCCAGTCACATTGGCTCAGGAACTCTGGCATTGAAGCATGCAAGTCTTAAAGCTGTCAAGTTACAAGATCCTTGCACAGCTAACCCTTTAGCAGTGGTGGGTTTCAAAAATTTTTGGAACCTCTTCTGTAGGTGTGGCCTGCTTTCCGGGTCCACTGGTGGAACCTCTTCTAACCGGTCCGGTAGATTTGATGAACCGGTTCTACCGAATAGGTGCGAACTGGTAGGAACTCACCTCTGTTACAGCCATTCCTTTAGCAAAATTTGGGCAATCAAGTATAATACATCCAATTGTTAATAACTCTTCTTGCCATTGTGATCAGGAGGCTGTTATCCTACTCTTGGTTGATCACTCTTCAGGGAACTTCTAAGGTGGATTCAAAAATTCATATTAATAGCTATAGCTATTAGAAACCATCTGGTTCCTCCGCTCATGCTATCAATATTAGCTAATTATTCTAGAATTTTCTCACTATATAAAATTGTTAAATAGTTGTATTGTACACTGGTGTTTTACTGGACAAATAAAGTCTATATATTTCTGAAGTATTTTTAGAATTTCTTCAGGAATAGTTGATGACTTGGGACAATGGCACATTTCTCATGGATTGGTTTCCATAAGGAATATAAAACAGGCTGTGTAGAAGAATCCTGTACATGTTGCTTATTGTCATAGCTTCATATTATATGAGTACACCTATCTTAATTTAAATTAAAGCAATTTTAAAGACTGAGTTACATCTGCCCCTTTGACAGAAAGAGTATGGACAGAATGCAATTGTCTATCTTTTTAAATTCTTGGATATTATTACCGTAGTTACTAAAACTGTATATATCACTTCCAGGGCCGGATTTTCCTATAGGCTAACTAGGCTTCAGCCTAGGGCCTCAAGATCAAGAGGGGCCTACATTCAAATTGTTAGCAAAATTAAAATTACACTATTCTAAAAGCAGTGAACACTAAAACACTGAACCGAAAATAAGGAGAAATTCTACGCATATGACTAATAAACAAACATAAAAATGTATTGGTTAAGTTCGTTCCAGCGCTGCGGCAGTTGGAGAGCCCGCCCACGTTCCCGGCACCGGCGGTCGGGCGAAAGGCGCGGCCGCTCCCAGTAGCTGCCCCGTCGACGCGGAGCCCACCAGCGGCCAGGCAGGTGAGGGCGAGGGGGCCGGGCCGAGCCAGGCAGCTGAGCGCAGCAGGGGAGGCGGCTGGCCTCGCTGCCTTTGCCGCAGAGCAGAGCCGCCCTCCGTCGGGAGGCCAGCTATATATAATGATATATATTGATATATCACAGTAATGATGTATTTTATTGTCTCTCATGTAATTTACAAACTTAAAAATGGGAGGTGAAAGGGCCTCATAAGTGGAATAGCCTAGGGCCTCTTTTCATCTGATCACTTCCCTTAAAATTTATCATAGCAGTTTGCCCATTCTGCTTTAAAAATTATGGTCATAGAATTGTTTAAAACCAGTTAACACAAAACATACAGTTGGTTTCATAAAATAGCCAGAAAAGAGGGCAAAATCTTGTAAAGTAAGTATTACATTTTTCTTGTTCTTTTAGGGACTTTTTCCAGACATCCAATACTTTTTTCTGAAGAAGAATAAAAACTGTACAATAGCTAGCAAGGTGAAAAGAACTAAGCAAATTCCCCAGCAGATCTGATTCAGTCAGAATCAAAGACCACAATTATATTTTATATGATTTTCAATATTTTCCTCATATTTTACAGAGAAATATGGAATAAATATTACATGTATCTTGTAATAATCAGATGTTGCCAATTAATAACTGTGTCACAGATCATCAGTTACTACATTTTAGGAATCACGCTACACCTATAGGTTATTAATAATATTGATTAAATATTATTTATATGGCGCAGTGGTTAGGGTGCAGTTCTGCAGGCCACTTCAGCTGACTGTTATCTGCAGTTCAGCGGTTCTAATCTCACCGGCTCAAGGTTGAATCAGCCTTCCATCCTTCCGAGGTGGGTGAAATGAGGACCCAGATTGTGGGGGCGATATGCTGACTCTGTAAACCGCTTAGAGAGGGCTGAAAGCCCTATGAAGCGGTATATAAGTCTAACTGCTATTGCTATTGCTAAATGATTTTTTTTACATTTGCCTGTTTTGTTATTCAAAATCATGAAAACAAATATTTATTAAAAGAAAAAAGCTTCTGGTTGTTCATAAAACTTACAAATTTATTTTAATGATACTTGCTTGGCGTGCTATGTACCACAGGGATTCCTGAACCCCAACTTGAATGTCTGTATGTAATTTTTAATTTTATGAGTATTTTTATTATTGTGAATACACCCTTCTGTTGACTTTTACCACTTTAAAAATATTCTTTTCACAAGGAATAAATAAACCCCTTTTAATTTTTGCTACCTGTATAAAATAGCATCAGTTGAAATAGTCATTTAGGGAGTACTATCATTTTTTATTGTTGCTATATGGGCAATGAGCGACGCTTTAATTTTTCCCAATTTCTTATAAGCTTGTTAATGTTTTTAATTAGAAGATTATAAATGCTTCCTCATATATAATTCAGATCTTTAGTGAAATAGTATTTCTAAACACTTAAGATTACAGTGCCTAAGGGTGCAACAAGCTGCAAGTTTTTCTGGGGAACATTTAAAAAGCATCCTCTCTCTTTGAAACGTGAACTTGCTACTGCCCGAAAGGTATATTTAGCAAACTGAAGTAAACTTTAAGGTAACTTTAGCTAAAACTGGACAGCTTTCTAACGTCTTAAGACTTACAAAGCAAAATATTACCTGCAAAAGACTGTATTCTTGGTTACGTATCTTTTATGCCCCAGCTTCAACTTCTGAATTAGCCAATAGCTCTAAACTAGTGAACTGCAATGGCAAATAATAAAAATGGGGACACCTGTGCCATAAACAGATCTCATCTGTTAATTAATGGAACTTAGCAGAAAGGTCAGTATGCTAAATAAACTGTAATGGTTTATACTGTTGTTTCATCTGTATAAACTTGGTTTAAAATCTCCCCCAGCGTTATTATTATACAATTGTATCACAGCGGCCAGTTGTTTCGCCGGATTTGGCATTGGTTACTAGTCGGGCCCCACCCAGGGGCCTAGGACGTCGTAACGTATTTTCGTAATATGCGTGTAGATCCAAGCAGTGCAGCTTTTTGCATTTGACTGATGGTGATTTTGTCAATTTTTAACTGTTTTAAATGTAATTCCAGTGCTTTTGAAATAGCACCCAGTGTGCCGATTACCACTGGAATTACCACTGCTGGTTTGTGCCATAGTCATTGAATTTTGATTTTTAAGTCCTGGTATTTTGCGATTTTTTCATGTTCCTTCTCGGCGACTCTGCTATCACCTGGTATTGCAATGTCTATGATTGTGACCTTATTTTTCTCAACCAGTGTGATGTCTGGTGTATTATGCACCAGTATTTTGTCCGTTAGTATACGGAAGCATTATTATTATTATTATCATTATTATTCCATTTTCTTGAAATGAGTGCAATTTGGCCAAATAAAGCTTTTATTTATTCATACTGTTCTTTACTGCAGGAATAGAACAAAACTCAGCTGTTTTCTTTTCCCAACAGACCGTTAAGGAAGATATACATTTACTCTCAGGATATAGTAGTTACCACATAAAAATGGTTATTCCCTTGTTTTTTGATGATCCAATAGATTAAAATTGCTCTTTAACTACAAGTCCTTGCAACAGTTCATTCAGTGACCGTTTGAATTTACAACGGCGCTGAAAAAAGTTACTTATGACAATTTTTAACGCTTACGACCTTTGCAGCATCCCGATGGTCACATGATTTACATTCGGATGCTTAACAAGGGGTTCATATTTATAATGGCTGCAGGGTCCCTGGGTTATGTGACCATCTTTTGCAACCTTCTGATAAGCAAAGTCAATGGGGAAGCCAGATTCACTTAACAATTGTGGTACTAATTTAACAACTGCAGTGATTCACTTAACAAATGTGGCAAGAAAAGTTGTAAAATGGGGCAAAACTTAACACATTTCTCACTCAGCATCATAAAACTCTGGGCTCAATTGTGGACATAAGTTGACCACATAAGCGTAAGTTACCTGTACACTATTTAGACAAAATAATATTTCTATATATGCCCATTGTCAGGCCTGTAGTCATATTCCTTTTGAATCTTTGGCCTGCGACACTTTCTATTATTCCACTATGCCTTTTCTATTGTGGGAAAATGGGAGGGGAGATGGTATGGAGTTAAACGCTATGTAGCCAAAATAAAATTCCTTTCTAGAAAGCCAAGGACATCCTTTGTCTCTGCACCTGACCGGAACTGGATGGGTGGAACTGCCAGCATGGCAGTGGAAGACTGGACCATGTGATGGACTTGTGGGTGTGGGGCAAGGTCGTGAACTTTCAACTAGGTGGGGAAAACCGGGAAGCTTTCAGATTTGGGTTTTTCCCGATATGTCAACATGGCTCTCTTAATAAATTGGAACTTTGAGCAATACTTTGCCTTGGACTCTGATTTAATTTTGGATGCTATTTGGAACCCTGACACGCATATCCTTTCAAGAGTTGAAAAACCCATTTACATTTTGTGAGAGTATCTTATTACTACTGCCCAATTTGATAAGTATTGCCTCATATTGTGTATTTTCTGATGGCATAAACTGAAAGTGACTCTTAAACAGTCCCCACAACCAACTATGCAGCAAAATAAAACTTACAAGAGCAAATCTTTTCTATATTACTGTAATAAAAAAGTATTATAGCAAAAACATCCATATGCATAATTGGCACAAAGTAAACTTTGCAAGCACGCTACTAAAAAGCGGGATGCATGAAATTAATTCTGAAGGGAGCTGGGTATTTTGGAAAGATTTGTCCTATAACTTTTCGCTTACAGCCCCAAAACTAGTAACATTCAAAGTAAGTCTCAGCCTTCTAAAATAGGAAATTAAGAAACAGCCCAACAGAAATTCTATTGTTTGTTATAGGACAGCATAACAATCTTGAAAGCCTATCTAACTGTCTACTCCATGGTATGCTAAGTAAATTCTACTTGGGATTTTCTTTTTCTTTCTCAGGATTGAGTAACTTTTTCCCATAGTCCCTCCTTAATGGTTTGCTCATTCCTTCCTCATTCTCAAGGGCAAGTTCATATTCCTTCACACTGCTAACTAGAAAGCAACTCATTAACAGTTCCTGAACAAGTTAAAGAAACAATTTCAAAGTTGTTTAAGGACCCTGCATATAAGCCTCAACACTGTTTAAGCTTATTTAGGAAAACCCAAAAGGGTCTGTCTCCATTTACCAAGCGTTATTTTCCTTTACAATATCAGTTCTTTGATTTTCTGTCTATCATGTGTTATCATGTTGGCTTTTGGATATTACTTTGTTTACTTCTAGGTGTTTGCTAATTCATTGCTTGATTATCTTTTCCAGAATCTTTCCTGGTTATGAGGTCAGGTTGATAGGTCTAGAGTTTCCTGGATCTATTTTTTTCCCTTTTTTGAAGATGGGAACCACATCAGCTCTTTTTCCAGTCCTCTGGCAGTTCCCCGGTGCTCCAGGATCTCTGAAAGATATAGTTCAGTGCTTCTGAGATCTCATCTCCAGTTCCTTCAGAACCCTGGTGATTTGAACTCGTCTAGGGTAGACAGGTGCTCACTTACCATTTTCTTCCCTATTTCAACTTGTGTTCCTAATCTGATTTTTGTGGTGCTGTTTTTGATAGGTTAGACTGTTTTATCCCTTTGTGTAAAGACAGATGCAAAAAAATGAGTTAAATAGTTCTTCTTTCTCCCTGCTGCTTGTCACCTCCTTGCCACTTTCTCCCAGCAATGGACCAATTGTTTCCTTAACTTTTTTCTTGTTTTTAACATGTTGGAAGAAGCTTTTTTGTTATTTTTTTTTACTTTTGTGGCAAGCCTTTCTTCATTGTGAGCCTTAGCTTTCCTTACTTCATCTTTATAGGCTCGGGCTATTTGCTGATATTCTGCCTTAGTTATGTCCCCCTCTTTCCACTTTTTATACTTAACTTCTTCGTCTTTCAATTTGTCAGAGTTCTTTATGCAGCCATGCTGGTTTCTTTTGGGAGCTGTTATTTTTCTTCTTCATTGGTATTGTGCTAGACTGAGCTTTTGTAATCTCATTTTTCAAAATTTCCCAAGCTTCTTGAGTTGTTTTCCCCTTGAGGATTCTCATCCATGGAATTTTTCCCAAGCTTTCTCTAAGTTTATTGAAATTAGCTCTCTTAAAATCTAAGACTCTAGTTTGACTTTGTTCTACTACTTGTGTTTGCATAATGTTGAATTCCAATATTGCATAGTCACTTGCCCCTAGGGTTCCTATGGCTTCAACACCTTCTATAATTTCCTCTCTGTTAGTGAGAATTAAGTCTAATATGGCCGATCCCCTTGTTCCCTTCTCTACTTTTTGGGAAACAAACTTGTCTGCTAGGTTCGTTAGGAACCTGTTGGATCTTCCACTTGGTGCAGAGTTTGTTTCCCAGTTGATGTCAGGGTAGTTAAAATCCCCCATTACTATTGTGGCGTGCTTCCTACATACCTTAGTTAGCTGACTAGCAAAAAGTTCATCTACTTCCTCTGCTTGATTGGGTGGCCTCTAGTATAGACCTATGGCAATGTTGTCCCCCCCCCCAACCTTTAATATTGACCCAAATGCATTCAAGATAGTTCTCATCATTGTTGTGCTCTATTTCTGTAGAGATGTACTTATTTCTTATATATAGTGCAACTCCACCTCCTCTTTTATTTTGTATATTATTTTAAATAATTTAAATCCTTCTAGCTTTATGTTCCATTTGTGGGTTTCATCCCACCAAGTTTCTGTAATGGCAGCAATATCGTATCTGGTCTCATTTATTTGAATTTCTAATTCACCCTGTTTATTCCTCATACTCTGTGCATTGGTGTATAGACATTTGAGTCCATTTTGATTGATCCTGTGTTTACTGTATACATAACCTGTGTTAATGACTGACTGCTCCTATTTTCTTGCCACTTGTATGATTCGTGCACATGGTATGGCACTCACTATTAAATGCTTGGTTTTGCTTGATAGCAGGAGTGATAATCTTACCCACACAAAGATCTATGTTACATGCACTGATAACCCTATGAGTTTTAGATTGCTGGGGACAGAAATGTTCTGTATCAACTAATTCTCTGTCCCCACTGTTCAGTTTAAATGTTTATCCAGAAAATCTGTGAATTTAATGCCATTTCTTGGATGGGTGCAAACCATCTCTTTTGTACAGTTTTTCATTGGACCAGCTGTAGGCATCATGACTAATAAAACCAAAGCCTTCCCTTTTACACCACTCCTTTAGCCACACATTAAACTCTGCTACACGCTGGCCCTTCCCTTTTTGTTCCTTATATACTGGTAAAACTTCTGAAAAGATAAGCCTACAACCTACACTACTAAGTTCATACCCCAAGCTCTGGAAATCACTCTTCACAGAAAGTACATCTTTATGGGACAGATCATTTGTGCCAAGATGTATAATAGCATCAACGTCACAGTCCTTACTTGCATTCTTGACTATCTTAAGAATACGCCTCTTGTCTCTGCTGGCAGTAGCACCTGGCAGACACCTGGCCTCTTTTAAAACCTCCATATCCTTTCCTAAATTTACATCCCTTACGATTGAATCACCAACCAGAAGGTGACTTCTCTTTTTACATACCTTGATCTTCTTGTGTGACTGATGTGTGATACCTGAGTTCCCATTTTGCCTTTCCAATGAAAGTTCTTCATTTTGGACCACGATCCCCTGCTTATTTGAGTCATCATTATCACAACTACCTTGACCTGTCTCTTTAGTGTCCCCATTAAGGAGAGCAAGGACGCTATATGCTGGGTCACAGCAAAAGCTTTGTGTTTATGGTTCACAGCTCTCGCCCTGCCAGATCCCACAGTTGTCCAGACTGCTCTTCTCCTGCAGGATTTTTGCGGTAGAGGGGGCTGATAGCGTGGCATCTCCACAGTGTGGAATGGCCGAATTGGGCACCTAATTTCTACTTGGAGAGCACAGATTAGAGATTCTAGGTAGGTAATCTGTCTATGTAGACTAGTAATTTGTTTACAAAGGGGACAGTATCCAAATTTGAAAAGAGTACTGCGAAAGACAGGTGCAAAACAGATATTACATTTCACTAAGCTGGTCATTTTGAAATAAAACAAAATCACAATCTCAAGCGCACTAATCGAGAATGTATTATTGCTATTTTGGTTTATAGATATATGATTCTACCTAGTCCTCTTTGTCTCTCTGACTCCGCCCTTGTAGCCTATAAAAAAACTATATTTTTCTCTGATTCTTGATTTTCTTTTACCAACACCCCCACCCCACACACACATATACACAATTTCTGTAACCAAGATACATAAAATGACTGACTCAACAAGCAGAATGTGGCCGTTTTTCAATTCTGATTTTACTGGTTTTGGGGGGAACAATTTCAACTGCTGATGCATTGGGCCATAACATTTATAATTCCCAGTGATGATCAGGATATCACATGCTGTTAAAAAGCTGCTCCAGGTTCTCAAACTAGGTGTGAGCTTACTAGATCACTGGTGGGCAGGGAGTTGATTCTTAAATCCTTGAATTGGTGATAGAACTGACTCACAAACATATTTATTTTTCTCACCTATCCCAAAGATATGTTTTTGAGGTAAATTCTTAACTACATAACACATCAATGAAACAACTTAAAAAATATGGGAATAATAGCAACGCACTTAGAAGGAAAAACATGGTTAAAACATTAAGCTCTAAAGCATGCTGACAGAGGGAAATAATATAACAACTTTTTCAGAAGATGCCACTGAGAGAAGAAAAACATGAAATTGTACAGGTAGGAATGAGGGTAAAGAACCACATATTTTGAGGGAATGCAAGGAAATAAAACTAAGGAGGTGAACTAAGTGGGATGCTAATCCATCTGCCGGTCAATGCCGACTGGCAACTACGCGGAGGAGAGCCTTCTCGGTGGCAGCTCCGACCCTATGGAACGATCTCCCCGTGGAGATTCGTACCCTCACCACCCTCCAGACCTTCCGCACAGCCCTCAGAATCTGGCTATCCCGTCAGGCCTGGGGCTAAAGACTGTAACCTGCCCGAATGGTATGAATGTTGTGTTTTTAATTATGTATTGTCTTATATGTTAAAAGTTTGTCTCCCCCTCCCCTTTGGGTTGTGAGCCGCCCTGAGTCCCCCCAGGGAAAAGGGCGGCATATAAATAAACTTCTACAACTTCTACAATCTACAATCTAATTCCAAGGATGGAAGTTCTTCACAGCACTTCCTGGCATTAATTAGAAAGTGAAGAAATCTGCTCAGTGACAACTTTTTGGGGATTTACAAAATTGCAGGACGAAAAAAAGGGGAGGTATGCAGCAAGATTGACAGATCAGGTAAAATAGAAATAATTGAAACTCACCAAGTATACCTGTATGATAGCATATTTAAACAAAATGATATCCATTATGAATATATACTGTGTACAATACGATAACATTAATTATACAAATTAGTACAATGTAATGTATTCCATTAAAGTTAAAATGGAAAGAAACAGCATAATGTGGCGGCTAGCCAGGCGTCCTACTGAAAGTGATCGCAATTCATAATAATCAGGAATTTCTGAATTTAATGAGAACAAGCAAGTATGCTGGTAAACACTATTGATTGTTCTTCTTGTTCAATGGGAATGGCTGAAAAGATGTCCAGAAATATTTCAATGGCTATCTTGATCTGTGAGCCACAATTTTTGACTGTTTCCTCGGATGGAATTCATTATTATTTGTTCTTGGCTTTTAATTCCTGATTAATCTGGGAGAACAAGCCAGATTTCAAGTTTATATATCAAGCAGACTAAGCATAGAAGAAGTCTGCTCAGCTGGTTCCCTTAGCAAAATAAGCCAGGGGAGCAACACAGCAACGAGTTTGTTCAGACATAATTTTCAGAAATGTGGCATATGAGTATAGCAATTCATTTTAAAATGGAGTAAAAGTGTAGTTGTGGTTTATTATGCTTATTTCATTTGGTATGCTTTTTTACAATAAATTATTAACATTTTAAAACAAAATAAAAAAACTAGAAAAACTAAAAGAGGAGATAAAAAAGTGCAAAGTGAACAAACCAGAAATGTAAAAGTCACAAGTTCAGGTAAATCAAGCACAAATCCCCAGAATACTATTAGTTTAGTTATATACATCTAAACACCTTATTCTGAAAATACAGATCAGGATTGCAATCAAGTTAATTTATGATTATGGTTAATATATTGAGTAAAATCTCAATATATTAAAAAAAATATGTATCATTATCAACAATAGCAATCAACACACCATGAAACAGAACCTATAAAATTATAGTCTTGTTAATAAGAAATCTAAAGGATTAAAAAAAGGCTAAAAGAGGTTACCGGGGCAAACATGGAATGGAGACCCGAGAACCTTCTACTAAGCATTAAACCAGAAAACATGAGCAATTCAATATGGCATTTGAGCCTACATATAATTGTGGCCGCAAGAATAACTTATGCACAATTTTGGAAATCCACTACCATACCGTCGGAAGATGCTATAATTAAAAAGATCTATGAATGTGCAGAAATGGACAGAATGACGGGTTGGCTGAGGGACAAAGGAGAAACGGAACATTATCTTAGCTGGAACTTATGGTATATGTGGGCGACAAGGAGAACAGCAGGGACTTAAAACAGGGAAAGTTAAAAGTGAACATGGGTATTGTAATAGATCCCTGAATTTTGTAATGAGAAGATGTGGCTTAGAGACCTAACAATGAGGAAGGAAAGAAAAAAGTTGGGCTGTGAATGACTGTCACCGCGGGGGGGTGGGAGGGGAGGGGGGTTTGTATGTTTAAAATTGTATTTGTATTTGTATGTTTTACTCTTAAAAAATGTATAACTAATAAAGAAATCTATCTTTAAAGATTAATTTAAGAGAAAATCAAATTTTAGATTACATCCATACTCTATGATGTGTTTTCCAATATGAAGTTATTTTAACTATCAAGGTATGCTCCTACAACTTAATTTACCATTCTTCTACTGAAGCAATTATACGCATTTTCTAATGCAAATTGTAGAGTTTCCTAACAGTTGTTAGGACAAGCAAAGCTACTTCATTATGCTTTGAAAGAAATATAACATTCAATACGGTAATATTTCGTAGAACGATGACATGTTAGAAAGGGAATCAACCTTTTAGAATTTGGTTATAACTCAAATTTTTGGGATTTTTAACATTGCACCAAATAATGATGAATGATCTTACCTAATTGTCCAGGTTTTTTTTTACAAACAAATTATCAATTTTAGCAATCAATTCTTGAGTGATACCCCGTCAGTAAAATATTTTACAATAATTTCCCCTAAGTTTGTGGCGGTAAATTTAACATTGTTCTTCCCTTGAAATTCTAATTGCTACATATCATTGTTCTGTCTAAAGCCTTTATCCATTTATTTATATAGTATTTAACTTGCTCACTTTCTGAATCATATTTCAAAGTCCAACTTGTAAATAAGGCTACACTAAAAAAAATTCTTGAGGCTATTTTAACTGGGAATTAATCTCAGAAACAAAATTCCATGTGAAGATGAGAGAAGGCTGGTTTCTTTGCTTCTGGAATTTCTAGAACTATTCTAACCAGATCTATCTGCTGCTCTTCTGAGGGATGGGAAGACTTTCAGGGGATTTCTTAAGGCCATATCATAAAAAGAAAGATTTGAGTTACAGACTCTTTGGTTCACAGCCCAGACATAGCTTTTATGCCACACCAATATTTTCTTTTATAAATGAGCAGATGTAATATTCCAGAAACTTGCTGGCAATTACAGACATTTAAAATTGATCCTTGCTGAAAGGGATGTACCATCAAAGTAGTGTTTTATTTTATTAAAGGAAGTTATCAGTATTCTTTC